>NC_073387.1:55591952-55834452 GCF_028641065.1 Leucoraja erinaceus | reverse complement strand
CCAATACATCAGGGTGTCCCCTCCCCTCCCAACTCCCCTCTCTCTCCTTATCCTCTCCCTCTCACCTCCCATACCCTCCCCTCTCCCCTCTCCTCTCCTCTCCCCTCCCCTCCCCTCTCTCCCCTCTCCCCTCTCCTCCCACCACCTCTCTCTCCCCCTCTTCCCTCTCCTCTCCCCCTTTCCTCCACATCCCCTCACCTCTCTATCTCCTCCCCTCTCTCCTCTCCCCTCCCCTCTCTCTCTCTCTCCCCCCCCTCTGCCCCCCCCCCCTCCTCTCCCCCCCCTCTCTCTCCCCTCCCCCCCTCCCCCATCTCTCTCCCCCCCTCTCCCATCCCATCCCCCCTCCCCCTCTCCCATCTCCTCTCCCCCCCCCTCTCGTCCCCCCATCCCCTCACCCCCCTCCTCCCCCCTCTCCCTCTCTCCCCTCTCCCCTCCTCTCTCTCCCCCCCCCTCCCCCCCTCTCTCCCCTCCCCTCTCTCCCCTCCCTCCCCCCATCCCTCTCCCCTCCCAGCTAAACACAGCCATGTATTCCAGCTGCCACACACTACACACTTGCATGCGAGTCAGACATTTCAAAAAGCAAAGTTACAACACAAACATTTATTTAATAATAATAATGTATTTTTTTTAAATGTCCTAGCCAAGTATGTGTACATACAAGGAATTAGTCTTGGTGCTGTGCCCGCAAGGATAACAACATGATATACTGTAGACAATTAAAAATAAAACATTATAACTTAAACATGTGAAGAATAAAATAAAATTCCAGCAAGCCAAAGGTTTAAAACTGAGTGAAACAATTGTACATGGTCATCTACTGGACGGGAGTAGAGTTATGCTGCTCCACTCCAGCACGTTTTGCAATAAGGAGATTAATTCAAGTTTACCGTAATTTCTGGTGTAGAAGTAATACAAATTTTGATAGGAGAAACATTTGAGCAGAAAAGGCACAATTTTTGGACTTTTCACGTTATGTCGGTTCCGCCCAGCTCCAAAATTAATTTTAAAATCGTGTTGAAAACTAATTCAAAAGTTGAATCCATTGTGTTAGAATTCGGAAATAGTATCAATAATGTTGTTAGCTGGTGAACAGGAACCGAGAGAGATTCAAGTGACTGTAGATGGTGGAATTGGGAATTAAAAGCTATGGGCTTGTCCCACTTGGCGATGTTTTAGGCAACTGCCGGCAACTGGCATAGTCGTAGCAGGTCGCTGAAAAACCGTCGACAACCTACGACAGCACCTACGTCAGGAGAAGTCAAGCCACGCTCATTGGCGTCAAACCCACTGTCGGCGAAAATTTTTCAATGTGTTGAATATCTAGCGGCGACCAGAAAGACGTTACGACTTTTTGCGCGACTGAGGAGACGACTCCCGGCGAACATGGGGCGACAAGCTAGTCGCCAAAAAAATCGCCTAAGTGGGACAGGCCCTTAAGTTGGACAGGCCGTAAGATAGACGCACAGTACTGGAGTAACTCAACGGGACAGGCAGCATCTCTGGAGAGAAGGAATGGGCGACGTTTCGGGTCGAGGCCCTTCTTCAGACATCGTCTGTAAATGCTGAGATACTCTTCGATTTAAACCAGCATCTGCAGTTCCTTCCAGCCACCATAAAAACCCTGTCCCACGGTACGAGTTCATTCCAAGAGCTCTCCCGAGTTTAAAAAAAATCAAACTCGTGGTAAGCACGGAGAATGAACGTAGCGGGTACGTCGGAGCTCGGGGACGTCTCTAAGCGGCTCGTAACGCTAACGGCAGGTACTCGGGAAGACTCGCTAACGGCAGGTAAGCACGGGAAGACTCGTGAAGATTTTGCAACACGATGAAAAATGTCCACGAGAGCCCCGAGTACCGACGAGTGGCCGTTACCGTAAATCTCCGAGTTCGAATCAGGGCAAACTCGGGAGAGCTCTTGGAATGAACTCGTACAGTGGGACAGAGGTTTTAGGACAACGGGCCTTTAGGTCCAAGCTAAGACTCTCACATTTTAATTTAAATTTGGGGGTATTTTGAAGGGTAAAAGATGGTGCGGAAAATGTGGCCACTCTAATGTAGACCACTCTAAATGTGGCCACTCTACTATCCCTCTTGAGATCACTTCTTCAATCGGCCTGCCAGGGCACCACCCTGCCTGAGGTCATTTATGGTCAGTCCCATTCTACCCCCCCCCCCCCCCCCACTGCGTACATTCAGTCTCAAGAAGGATCCCGACCAGGGTCGCCGACTCTCTCACTCCCAAATAAGGGCCAAAAGGTCAAAATACCGGACAAATTCCCGACGGCAATTCGTTGACCGACTGGGCGTACCCGCTACAAGATGGATAGTAGAGTGGCCACATTTAGAGTGGCCTACACCAGAGTTGGCCCCGGGTGCTGGACTGCACACAAAGCCCAGCCGGCGGGCCAGCTGAGGAGTTTTGGCCCGGACCGCGCGATGTCGCGCGCAAAGTCCAGCGCCCCGTCCAACTCATGAACCGATGATCGGCCCATGAGAGGGAGTAGTGGTGGTAGTGATGTCGGCAGCGGTAAGCGAAGGTCGGACAACTGGCCGGGCTGCCGACCGACCGACGGGGCCACGGGCGAGGTGCTGCTGCTGCTGCTGCTGCTGCTGCGCTCCATGGGCTGCACTACGTTGGGACGGGGTGAGGCGGGGGCCGGACGCGGCGCTCCGACCCGACAGTCCCCTCGACCCGAGTAGTAGCGGTCAAATACGGGACAAGGGCGGTCCCGTACGGGACTAACCAATTTAGCCCAATATACGGGATGTTCCGGCTAATACGGGACAGTTGGCGACCCTAGTACCGAACCCAAAAAAGACACCCATCCTTTTTCTCCAGAAATGCGTGATACCTGACCCGCCGAGTTACTCCAGCATTTTGTGTCCACCTTTGTTGTAAAGCAGCATCTGCAGTTCCCTCAAGATGACCTTCAGTCTGCTCTATGTGGCATCTAAAGCAGACGCAAGGGCCTGTCCCACTTGGGCGCCATTTACGTGCCATCATTTACGCGTCATGATGCCGTGTTGAGACATGCACGTGATGCGCGCAGGGTGCGTGGTGACGTAGGCAGTGGCACGCGGTCGCGCATGGCGCCCCAGGATTTCGGGATGTACAAAATCTTCGTGCGCCATCTGCGTGACTTGCAAATGACGCCCGAGTGGGACAGGCCCTTTAATGCCGCACGGGTCAGTCTTCTTGTCTACTTGTTCTGAAAACTTCCCGAAACGTAACAGGTTGTGTGATTTGTGAAATTTGATTAAAAGGAACTTCTGTGTAAACTGAAAGAACCCGAATTTCCTCATCATAACCACAACTGCGCAGCTACCCGACACCGTGGTAACGCAGAGAGTGAAGACACAAAGAGTCCTGGCCTGTTTATCAAGTTTCATAAGGCATACATTAATCAGGTCTCATCAGAGAACTCGAATCTAAATCTCCCAGCTAAATGAAAAGAGCGCGCGTTGTTCCTCTTTCCTGGAGCAGTGTGCGTCCGTGTGTGTCACATGTTGCGATAATAGACAATAGACAATAGGTGCAGGAGGAGGCCATTCGGCCCTTCGAGCCAGCACCGCCATTCAATGTGATTATGGCTGATCATCCACAATCAGTACCCCGTTCCTGCCTTCTCCCCATATCCCCTGACTCCGCTATCTTTAATCTTTAACTCTCTCTTGAAAGTATCCAGAGAACCGGCCTCCACCGTCCTCTGAGGCAGAGAATTCCACAGACTCACCGCTCTCTGTGAGAAAAAGTGTTTCCTCGTCTCCGTTCTAAATGGCTTACCCCTTATTCTTAAACTGTGTGGCCCCTGGTTCTGGACTCCCCCGACATCAGGAACATGTTTCCTGCCTCTAGCATGTCCAAACCCTTAACAATCTTATATGTTTCAATGAGATCTCCCTCTCATCCTTCTAAACTCCAGAGTGTACAAGCCCAGCCGCTCCATTCTCTCAGCATATGACAGTCCCGCCATCCCGGGAATTAACCTTGTAAACCTACGCTGCACTCCCTCAATAGCAAGAATGTCCTTCCTCAAAATAGAGAACCAAAACTGCACACAATACTCCAGGTGTGGTCTCACTAAGTCTCTGTACAACTGCAGAAGGACCTCTTTGCTCCTATATTCGATTCCTCTTGTTATAAAGGCCAACATGCCATTTGCTTTCTTCACTGCCTGCTGTACCTGCATGCTTACTTTAGTGGTGCTTGGAGTGGTGCCTCCGAGAAACTTCTTAAAACACCGCAGACTCAGTGATCACTTTGAGCCATGAAATGTTGAACCATTTTTGCAACTCAAAGAGCGCGCGTTGTTCCTCTTTCCTGGAGCAAGTATTGCATCCGTGTTGCGACATGCTCTCTCACACACATGCACGTCTGCTGAATGCAATCTTTTGGGAAGAAAGTGCAGGAACAAGAACCGCGACCTCCAGGTTCAGGAATTGAGTCTTCAGGCTCTTGAACCAGTCCACGCAACACCAACCACAAGTCTATGACGCACTATGAGAACTTCACTCGCCCCCCCTGCAGGAACTATACAACAGGAGGTGCAACTCCAGAGCAAATAAAATCATGGGAGACCCCTTCCACCCCTGCAACTGACTGTTCCAGCTGCTACGGTCAGGCAAACGCCTCCGTTGCCATGCGGTGAGAACGGAGAGGTTGAGAAGGAGTTTCTTCCCAGAGGCAATTCGGACTGTAAACGCCTATCTCACCAGGGACTAACTCTACAGAACGTTTTTCCTTCCATTATTTATTATGTAAAAGAATATGTGTGTTATGATTGTGTTTATAATTTGTTTGGTTGTTTTGTTGTTTGTCTTTTGCACAAAAGTCCGCGAGCATTGCCACTTTCATTTCACTGCACATCTCGTATGTGTATGTGACAAATAAACTTGACTTGACTTGACACCAGCATTGAACCATGGTGGACTTTGCACGATTACCGATGCTCTCCGTAGTCTAGTTTAGTTTAGAGATATACGGCGCGGAAACAGGACCTTCGGCCACCCGAGTCCAAACTGACCAGCGACACCCCGCACACTAATGCCCCTGTCCCACTTAGGAAACCTGAACGGAAACCTCTAGAGACTTTGTGCCCCACCCAAGGTTTCCGTGCGGTTCCCGGAGGTTGCAGGTGGTTGCCGGAGGTTGCAGGTAGTGGAAGCAGGTAGGGAGACTGACAAAAACCTCCGGGAAATGCACGGAGACCGCACGGAAACCTTGGGTGGGGCGCAAAGTCTCCAGAGGTTTCCGTTCAGGTTTCCTAAGTGGGACAGGGGCATAACACTACCCCACACACACTAGGGACAATTTACATTTACACCAGGCCAATTAACCTACAAACCTGTACGTCTTTGGACTGTGGGGGGAAACCGAAGATCTCGGGAGATATACCCACGCAGGTCACGGGGAGAACGTGCAAACTCTGTACAGACAGCGCCTGTTGTCAGGATCGAACCCAGGTCTCTGGCGCTGTGAGGCAGCATCCCTACCGCTGCGCCACCGTGCCAGGTCGGGATTGTCAAGTTAGATATAGATGTTTGCCAGAGTCTCACTAAAGCAGAGATGAAATATGAGTGGATTCTTTGTGGGATCCACATTTCCCAAGGTTGATTGTGGGAGGAATATTGGCCGGGATTAATCCCTGCTCTTCCTCAAGATTTGTCACGGGACCTGATAAATATCAGATTCATTCCACTAAAACTATGTGCGATGGATCCTGGTCTTTCTCAGCGAGAAACTGAAAAAGTGCAAATTCCAACCCATCACACAGAAATTTAATTAAAAGAATAGTCTGAATTATTTAAATTCTTCAGTAGGCCCCCCCTTAGTCATGACTGACCATGGGTGATGCATCCTAGTTTGCAGGTGATGTGTGGTCGGATGCAAGCCTGGGCGATCGATGTCATGTGGAGGACAGGCTGTTGCCCATGCAGCACGCCCCCCCTCCCCACGTCGCTGATCGATCCAAAGGAACAGCAGGGCCGTTACAGTTTGGGCACCAGCGCCATCGCAGGAGCTGCCAGAGCGAGGTTGTAGACAACGACGAGGCCCCGACTCTGGATATTCGTGAGGTTTACTCCTGGAGCCTTTTCCATCCTACCTTCCCGTGCAGGTCTATAGCACCTTACACACACTGGGGACAAGCTCTAGTTAAAAAATGACACAAAGTGCTGGAGTAACTCAGCAGGTCAGGCAGCAACTCTGGGGCACAGGAATAGGCCGATGTTCTTCAGACTGACCAGGTGCTGTTACTCCAATTTGTGTGGCCCTGATTCCCCTCCACTGCTCATTATTGGTTCAGCTCCATGAAGAGGTGGGCACTCTGCCAAGCAGTAATACAAGCACAACCAATAAGTTAGGGAGGAAAAAAAGCCAGCCTGCTTTCACTCATTGTGACAACTGAATATCTCTTCATAGATTGTAGTACGGCACGCAGAGAAAATATGCCTGAACACATGTTTAAGATGGAACTGCAGATGCTGGAAAATCGAAGGTAGACAAAAATGCTGGAGAAACTCAGCGGGTGCAGCAGCATCTATGGAGCGAAGGAAATAGGCAACGTTTTGGGTAGGTCTCGACCCTGGGGTGTGTATTCAGGGTCAGCGTGGGGTCGTTGGGCCAAAGGGCCGGTTTCCGTGCTGTAATTCTAAAGTCTGCAGTCTAAGGCAGGGTTAGATATCTAATCTCATTTGGTTCAAGATTAGTAAGAACCCTTGTGGTACGTCATAATAGATTCTATTTTTATTTATATTTAGTATATTTTTATATTTAGTATGTTTTATGTGTGTGTGGGGGGGGGGAGGGATTGGGGGAAATGTTTTTCAGCCACTTACCTCGACGGAGATGTGATTTTTCTCCATGTTGCATCTCCGGCCCTCCCTGCGGCCTAGCAACGTGGAGTGGCGCGGCCTTACCTGGAGACTGCCCCGGAGCTTCAGAAGGACATTATTGCCATAGAGGGAGTGCAGAGACGGTTCACCAGACTGATTCCTGGGATGACAGGACTGTCTTATGAAGAAAGACTGGATAGACTTGGTTTATACTCTCTAGAATTTAGAAGATTGAGAGGGGATCTTATAGAAACTTACAAAATTCTTAAGGGGTTGGACAGGCTAGATGCAGGAAGATTGTTCCCGATGTTAGGGAAGTCCAGGACAAGGGGTCACAGCTTAAGGATAAAGGGGAAATCCTTTAAAACCGAGATGAGAAGAACTTTTTTCACGCAGAGAGTGGTGAATCTCTGGAACTCTCTGCCACAGAGGGTAGTTGAGGCCAGTTCATTGGCTATATTTAAGAGGGAGTTAGATGTGGCCCTTGTGGCTAAAGGGATCAGGGGGTTTGGAGAGAAGGCAGGTACAGGATACTGAGTTGGATGATCAGCCATGATCATATTGAATGGCGGTGCAGGCTCGAAGGGCCGAATGGCCTACTCCTGCACCTAATTTCTATGTTTCTATGTTTCAAGCTGCTCCGGACTTACCATCGTGGAGCGGGCAATCCTTTGCCGATGAACGTCAGCGAAAGTGCTCCGACCGCGGGGCCTGTGGACTTTAACACCGTGAAGCCCGCGGTCTCCGGTAAGAAGAGGCCCACTCGGGAGCTCCAAGCCGCGGAATGTTCCAATCCGTCCCGACACCGGAGTTTCCATCGTCCCGACTTTAACATCGGACCGTTGGCAACGGCGACTGCGGAGGGTTCAACAACCCCGGCCACGGAACTTTATTGACTGAACTTTATTGCCGTTCATCCGTAAGGAATGTGGATTATAGACAATAGACAATAGGTGCAGTAGTAGGCCATTCGGCCCTTCGAGCCAGCACCGCCATTCAATGTGATCATGGCTGATCATCCCCAATCAGTGCCCCGTTCCTGCCTTCTCCCCATATCCCTTGACTCCACTATCTTTAAGAGCCCTATCTAGCTCTCTCTTGAAGGAATCCAGAGAACCGGCCTCCACCGCCCTCCGAGACAGAGAATTCCACAGACTCACAACTCTCTGTGAGAAAAAGTGTTTCCTCGTCTCCGTTCACTGTGGTGGATGTTTATGTTAAATTTTATTTTATGTGGCCTTTTGTCTTGTTGCTTTTCACTTAGTATGGCTGTATTTGGCTGGTAACTCAAATTCCACTGTACCTTAACTGCCTAAGTGACAAGAAATGCCAACTTGAACTTGAACGAGCATATTTTTTGTTGAAATATTCAGCATGGAAAATTTACAAAACTTACAAAATTCTTAAGGGGTTGGACAGGCTAGACGCAGGAAGATTGTTCCCGATGTTGGGGAAGTCCAGAACAAGGGGTCACACAGTTTAAGGATATATGGAGAAATATTTTAGGACCGAGATGAGAAAAACATTTTTTACACAGAGAGTGGTGAATCTCTGGAATTCTCTGCCAGGGAAGGTAGTTGAGGCCACACAGTTCATTGGCTATATTTAAGAGGGAGTTAGATGTGGTCCTTGTGGCCAAAGGGATCAGGGGGTACGGAGAGAAGGCAGGTACAGGATACTGAGTTGGATGATCAGCCATGATCATATTGAATGGTGGTGCAGGCTCGAAGGGCCGAATGGCCTACTCCTGCACCTATGTTTCTATGGAAACAGATCCTTCACCCACTGAGTCTACATCGACCACAATTACCTGTTCACACTAGTTCTATGTTAACCGATTTTTACATCTTTTCCCTACACACTAGGGACAAACCTCAGAGGACCAACTAACCAACAAACCTACACGTCTTTGGGACGTGGGAGGAAACCGGAGCACCCGGAGGAAACCCACGTGGTCACTGGGAGAGCGTGCAATCTCCGTACAGACAGCACCCGAGGTCAGGATAGAACCCAGGTCTCTGGCACTGAGGGGCAGCAGCTCTACACGCTGCGCCACTGTGCCATCTTAATCTAGCCTCAGGCAAGACGATAGACACAAAAAGCCGGAGTAACTCAGCAGGACTGGCAGCATCACTGGAGAAAAGGAATAGGTGATGTTTCGGGTCGAGGCCCTTCTTCAGACACTTCTCGACCCGAAACGTCACCTATCCCTTTTCTCCAGAGATGCCGCCTGTCCCGCTGAGTTACTCCAGCTTCTTGTGTCTATCTGCGGTGTAATCCAGCATCTGCAGTTCCTTCCTGCACATGGTTTTAAACAAAGTGCAGGAAACATCCAGATACTTTTGTTTGCAATTTCAAGAAAGCAGTTCCCCTTTCTCTGCCCCTCTGGTGTCTCATGATGTCATATGTTGTTTTCAAGCCAGACGATTAGCTGACAAAACAGTTCTCTATCAGAGTAACTTTGCAGAAAGCTATGAAGACAGTTCTACAGCCACGCTGGTAGACATACTGACAAACCCACCCTAGTAAACTCAACCACTACTTAACTCAGATCACCTGGCCATCATCAAATTGGTGCTTGTGGGGTTTAATGTGAAAAATATCCTCCAGAGCTCTTGTGTTACAGTAGAGCCAATATTTTAAAAGTACCTCATTCACTTTAAAATCTTTAAAAGTGATTCAAAGTCTCCCAAGATTGTGAAAGATGCTTTTTAGTTTAGTTTAGGTTAGTTTAGTTTAGAGATACAGCGCTGGCAACAGGCCCTTCAGCCCACAACTTCATGCCGACCAGCACATGCCCACACATTTACACTACCCTGTTCAAAGATCCTATAGCGGAGCAAGATCGACCACTCCTGCTAAATGCAATGGGCTGATGTGTAGTACGCAACGGAGCGGAACATGGGCCTTTTTTTCATCCATTTCCATAACCCGACCCGACCCGACCCGACCCGCAGTGTAATCAACGTTGCGGATGAACAGTTTGTGTTAATAAATTATAATTCTGAAAATATAAATTATAACTTATAATTCTGAAAATGATTTTTACCAAATAACTTTTATTTTTACGAGGATGTTTCCGTAACCGGCTCCCGTCTCCGCACTAGTATCCTACGGGATCTTTGGTGCGGAGACGGAAGCCGGTTACGGAAATGGGGCCGAAAATTACCCCATGAATCTGCCCATGACCGTACTACGTCTTTTTGGTCGAGTGGTCTATCCTGCTCGCTGTAGGATCTTTGCTCCTGCTCACAATGAGGACAATGGGGGTCATGACAGAAGCGGTCACTGGAAGCGACGAGGCATGACGTGTCGGGCGACAATTCTGTCAACATGTTGGACAACAGCGAGCGACATCGTCTGACACACGGGCGAAGGAACTGAGGACAATTTTACATTTATACTAAGCCACCAAACCAGTACGTCTCTGGTGTGTGGGAGGATCTGTGGAATTCTCTGCCTCAGGTGGAGGCAGGTTATCTGGATGCTTTCAAGAGAGAGCTAGATAGGGCTCTTAAAAATAGCAGAGTCAGGGGATACGGGGAGAAGGCAGGAACGGGGTACTGATTGGGGATGACCAGCCATGATCACATTGAATGGCGGTGCTGGCTCGAAGGGCCGAATGGCCTACTCCTGCACCTGTTGTCTATTGTCTATTGAAACCGTAGATCACAGAGAAAACTCACGCAAGTCACGGTGACCCCTGCACTATGGGAACTTCACTCGCCCCCCTGCAGGAACTATACATCAGAAGGTGCAACTCAAGAGCCAATAAGATCATGGGAGACCCTTCCACCCCTGCAACGGACTGTTCCAGCTATTACGGTCAGGCAAACGCCTCCGTTGCCATGCTGTGAGAACGGAGAGGTTGAGAAGGAGTTTCTTTAAAGGGACTAACTTTACCGGACCACTCTACTGTTTTTTTTTAATTGCTGTTTTTTTTTCCTTTTTCTTTCCTCCCACAATATGTAATATGTGATTCTGTTCCATTCTGTTTGTAGTTTGTTTGTTTGTTTGTCACAAAGTCCGCGAGCATCGCCACTTTTCATTTCACTGCACATCTCGTATGTGACGAATACACTTGACTTGACTTGACTTGTATATTGACTGTGGTAGTTGCTTCACCTGCTGGAGTCATAGAGTCATACAGTGTGGAAACATGCCGACCAAAATTCCCCGACTACGCTAGTCGCACCTGCCCACGTTTGGCCGATATCCCTCTCCACCTTTCCTCTCCTGTATCTGTCCAAATGGCTTTTGAATGTTTGGTAGAGTACCTGCCTCAGCTAACCTCCTCTGACAGCTCGTTCCATACACCCACCAACCTCTGAGTGAAACTGTTTTCCCTCAGGTTCCTATTAAATCTTGTTCCTCTCACCTTAATCCTCTGCTCTGCGATTCCCCAACTCTGGGTAAAAGACTCTTTCTGTTCCCCTCTTGATCACATACACCTGTTTCCTTTCAAATGCAAGATTGGCATATACTTAGACTTTAGTTCTGTTTAGAGATACAGCGCGGAAACAGGCCCTACGGCCCACCGAGCCTGCGCCGACCAGCGATCCCCACATACTAACATCACCTTGCACACACTAGGGACAACCTTACATTTATACCAAGCCAATGAACCGACAATTGACAATAGACAATAGACAATAGGTGCAAGATATGGACAATTTATACTGTTACCAAAGCCAATTAACCTACAAACCTGCACGTCTTTGCAGTGTGGGAGGAAACCGGAGCACCCGGAGAAAACCCACGCAGGTCACGGGGAGAACGTGCAAACTTCGTACAGACAGCACCCGTAGTCGGGATCGAACCCGGGTCTCTGGCGCTGTGAGGCAGCAACTCTACCGCTGAGCCACCGTGCTGCAAAACGGTTCCTCACACGTCCTGTCACACGGTTTGTTCTTCAGCTGGAGTTTCATTCCACGCAGTAGCAAATTTCAGCTGCGGCACTTCGTTTTATTAATATTAATTCTGTTGTGTTTTCTCTCATTAGGCAACTAACGAGAGTGTTGAGTGGGAGTTGCCGTTCCTGGTGTCAGGGGAATTAGCAACCGACGGGGTCTGAGGGCAATGTCTGGTGCTCACTAACATTGTCAGAGTGAGGACTTGTCCCGGCTCTCTAGCTGTCTGCAGGGGTGGAAGATTGCAACCTTCACGTGGTCTGCCCTGTTTCGACTAATGCAATTAACTCGACGTGCACAAATAGAAGATCAAATAGAACAAGTTGTACAACAACTTTAATAATAATAATAATAAATTTAATTTATGGGCGCCTTTCAAGAGTCTCAAGGACACCTTACAAAAATTTAGCAGGTAGAGGAAAAACATTTAAGGGGAATGAAATAAATAGTAGAGACATGACTAGTACACAAAGTAAAGACAGAATTTAATACAAAACACAATATGAGGCAATTAATGCACAGATGAAAAGGGAGGGGGACGTGGGGCTAAGGATAGGCAGAGGTGAAGAGATGGGTCTTGAGGCGGGACTGGAAGATGGTGAGGGACACGGAATTGCGGATCAGTTGGGGGAGGGAGTTCCAGAGCCTGGGAGCTGCCCTGGAGAAGGCTCTGTCCCCAAAACCGCGGAGGTTGGACTTGTGGATGGAGAGGAGACCGGCTGATGTGGATCTGAGGGACGGTGAGGGTTGGTAGGGGGAGAGGAGGTCAGGGAGATATGGGGGGGGAAGATGGTGGAGGGCTTTGTAGGGGAGGACCAGGATTTTGTAGGTGATCCAGTGGGAGATGGGAAGCCAGTGAAGTTGTTTGAGGACTGGAGTGAAGTGATGCCAGGATTTGGTGTGGGTGATGAGTCGGGCGGCTGCGTTCTGGCCCAGGTGGAGTCGGTTGATGTAGGTGGAGCTGATGCAAAGGAGCAGTGAGTTGCAGTAGTCTTTAGGTTGTGGCTGTGCACGCTACACGAAAGAAGAAGAAGAGGCTGTCTGCAAGTGAATAATAGAATTGGCCCAGAAATGTTTGCAAGCCACTTATCTGCCGGGTTCAGCTGATGGATCTGCTGCCTGCTGAACCAATCAGCGGCAGCAACAACAATTTACATTTATATTGCAGTTTCGATCCAGAACGTAACATAAAAGGTGTTCACAAGGGTGAAGGGCAGGAGTGAAAATGTTTTGTTTAGTTTGGTTTAGACATACAGTGTGGGAACAGGCCCTTCGGCCCATCGAATCCCCGCTGGCCAATGGATGAATTAATTAATATACGTTTATTGGCCAAGTATTCACATACAAGGAATTTGCCTTGGTGCTCCGCCCGCAAGTGCCAACATGACCTACAGTGACAGTTAGGAATGACACATAAAACATTAAATATTGATAATTAAACATTATCGAGTAAACATGTGAATTAAATAAAATACCAGAGCAAAAGGAGGCAACAGATTTTTGGTTGTTGAGTAGAGCTACTACTCGTGGAAAAAAGCTGTTTTTATGTCTGGCTGTGGCAGCTTTGACAGTCCGGAGTCGCCTTCCAGAGGGAAGTGATTCAAAGAGTTTCTATCCTACATGCTAGGGGCAATTTACAAAATCCAATTAACCTACAAATCCGCACGTCTTTGGAGTGTGGGAGGCAACCAGAGCACCCGGAGAAAACCCACGCAGTCACATGCAGAACATGGTCACGGAGGGACCTGACTAGGGCGCTGTCTGCACGGATTTGTACGTTCTCCCTGTGACCGCGTGGGTTTTCACCGTAATCTCTGGTTTCCACCAACACTCCAGGCTTGTGCAGGCTTGTAGGTTACTTGGCTTGGTGTAAATGTAAATTGTCCCTAGTGTGTGTAGGATAGTGTCAATGTGCGGGGATCACTGGCCTACTCCTGCATCTATTGTCTATTGTCTATTAAGCCAGCACCGCCATTCAATGTGATCATGGGTGATCATCCACAATCAGTACCCCATTCCTGCCTTTTCCCCATATCCCCTGACTCCGCTATTTTTAAGAGCCCTATCCAGCTCTCTCTTGAAAGTATCCAGAGAACCGGCCTCCACCGCCCTCTGAGGCAGAGAATTCCACAGACTCACAACTCTCTGTGAGAAAAAGTGTTTCCTCATCTCCGTTCTAAATGGCTTACCCCTTATTCTTAAACTGTTGGCAGACCAATTTCCCTCCTGGGATGAATAAAGTTCTATCGTGTGGTATCGTACGGCAAGAAGCAACGGTGTGGACGAAGGCAAACAACAGAGGTGAAACCCTGCCTGGAATACAATGCTCACAATTCTATCTGACCTCCGACTTTGTTGATAGACTTGGCACCTACCCGACTGATGAAGGCCGGAGAGAGGACACATGGGTGAACTCGAGTAGGGTCCCTGATACCAATCACAAGCACAAGTTTAGTTAAGTGCTTTGTTATTTTATCACAATACACTTCTTGGACTTCAAGATATTTTTATTTTCAATGCCATTTTATTTGTTCTTTTATTTACAATTCATGGCTGTTCGGTTAAGTTTACTTGAAACCCGACAAAGTCTTTTGTGTACAGAACACAGAACAGAGGACACTACAGAACAGGAACAGGCCCTTTGGCCTACAGTGCCAGGCTGAACATGGGGCCTAGTTAAACTAATCCTCTCTGCCTGCACGTGATCCAAACCCCTCCATTCCCTGCATATCCAGGCGGGTGCTAAAAGCCGATTAAACGCCACTATCGTATCTGCCTCCTCCACCACCACCCCTGGCCGCACGTTCCAGGCACCCACCACCCTCTGCATTAAAAACTTGCCCCCGCACAAACTTCAACTTTTCCCCTCTCACCTTCAATCTGTCCGCTCCAGTTTTTTTGACATTTCCATCCTAGGCTAAAAATGGTTCTAATTGTCAATCACTCATAGTTTTATGAACTTCTATCACCATAATGTAAATGTCATAAGTTCCTAAATCGTAGCAGTAGAATGAGGCCAATCAGCCCATCGAGTCCACTCCGCCATTCAATCATGGCTGATCTATCTTTCCCTCTCAACCCCATACTCCTGCCTTCTCCCCAGAACCCCTGATACCCGTACCAATCAAGAACCTATCTATCTCTGCTTTAAAAATATCCACTGACCTGGCCTCCACAATTCCACGTATTCACCACTCCCTGACTAAAGAAATTCCTCTCATCGCCTTCCCAAAGGACCTCTGGTCCTAGACTCTCCCACTATCCACATCCTCTCCACATCCACTCTATCCAGGCCTTTCACTATTCAGTAATTTTCAATGAGGGTCCACCCCCTCATCCTTCTAAACTCCAGCGTGTACAGGCCCAGCGCTGTCAAACGCTCATCATATGTTAATGCACTCATTGCTGGCATTCCTACAGATGCAGCCTTTTCTAACTTTATTTCAGATTGACAGCATCTGCGGCATTTTGTTTTTTAATTGTTGCTGACTGTGTGTTGCAGAAATCTTTGCTTGACGTATGAATGTCAGCTGATCAGGAAATGGGCCCCAGCTGTACGGCACTAAATTTAACCTTGTACATAAATAATGATTCCTTGGGCCAGAGGTTAGGAGGTATCAGGATAGAGACAAGTGATCTAACTGATTCATTAATTGTTCTCCTGGTTAGTTTAGCTACATTTAATTTAGAGATACAGTGCGGAAACAGGCCCTTCGGCCCACCGAGTCCGCGCAGACCATTGATCACTGCGTACACTAGTTCTATGCTATACGCTATGGACAAAGTTAATTCCCGGGATGGCGGGACTGTGATAAGCTGAGAGAATGGAGCAGCTGGGCTTGTATACACTGGAGTTTAGAAGGATTGGAGGGGATCTTCAGGCAGACCAGAGCGGGCAGACATACCCCCATCCATATAAACGGGACTGAGGTGGAGCGCGTCTCCAGCTATAAATTCCTCGGAGTACATATCTCGGAGGATTTGTCCTGGTCCCTCAACACCTCCAAGCTGATCAAAAAGGCGCAGCAGCGCCTTTACTTCCTGAGGAGGCTCAAGAAAGCCCACCTGTCCCCCCGGATCCTGACCAACTTTTACCGCTGTACCATAGAGAGTATCCTGACCACCTGCTTCACGGTATGGTACAGCAGCTGCACTGCTGCGGACAGGAAGGCACTACAACGGGTGATGAAAACCGCGCAGCACATCATCGGTGCCCTGCTCCCTGCCATGGATGCCCTCCACCGAAAACGGTGTCTGAGACGGGCCGGGAAGATCATCAAAGACCCCTCACACCCCAACCATGGACTGTTTGCCCTCCTCCCATCAGGGAGGCGGTACAGGAGCCTCAGGTCACGTACTAGTAGGATGAGGAACAGCTTCTACAACAACACAATCACATTGCTGAACGGAGTCCCGCCGATAGATTTCTCCGGTCCCTCCGTCCCCATTGTTTAATTATTCTGTATTTCTTGATTATTCTGTATCTTCTCTCTTTCTATTTTTTTTTTCCCTTATGTACAACTACTACAGACTGACGCAAAACTGCATTTCGTTGTACTCATACTTGTATTTGTGCGATGGCATTAAAGTTGAATTGAATTGATCTCATTGAAACATATAAGATTATTAAGGGTTTGGACACGCTAGAGGCAGGAAACATGTTCCCGATGTTGGGGGAGTCCAGAACCAGGGGCCACAGTTTAAGAATAAGGGGTAAGCCATTTAGAGCGGAGACGAGGAAACACTTTTTCTCACAGAGAGTGGCGAGTCTGTGGAATTCTCTGCCTCTGACGGTGGAGGCGGGTTCTCTGGATGCTTTCAAGAGAGAGATCTAGATAGGGCTCTTAAAAATAGCGGTCAGGGGATATGGGGAGAAGGCAGGAACGGGGTACTGATTCGGGATAATCAGCCATGATCACATTGAATGGCAGTGCTGGCTCGAAGGGCCGAATGGCCTACTCGTGCACCTATTGCCTATTGTCTATTGTCTATTGACAATTTACAGAAGCCAATTAGCCTACAAACCTGCATGTCTTTGGAGTAAGGGAGGACACCGGATCTCCTGGGCAAAACCCATGCAGGTCACGGGGAGAACGTGCAAACTCCATACAGACAGCACCCATAGTCAGGATCGAACCCGGGTCTCTGGCGCTATGAGGCAGCAACTCTACCGCTGCGCCACCGTGCCGCCCAAATCAGATGCGACAATTCCCTTCTGGCAAATGCGGACGTCTCTCAGAAGCAGATGCTTCAGACACGATGAGTTTCGCTGGGAAACATTACATTGAAATGGCATCTTGCTTTGATTACTGACTTTATGGGAAGTGATTTAATCTCTAAATCAACTGGGAAGAAGCAGCATTATGAAGTGTTTGCTGCTGGATGCATGGCTGATGCAGGACTGATCGATGTTCAGTGCACATGCTGTACCACATCTCAAGGTCACTTCTATGGAAGCAGAGTTTCAAACTCATTTCCAAATTTAAATTGATTCCTAATTCATCAGGGAATAGAAAAAAAATTCTGGCAGTAAAATAGAAATCGGTCCGAGTCGCTCCTGATCATAGTGTGTAGGAAGGAACTGCAGATGCGAAGAGGGACATTAAAAAGCTGGAGTAACTCAGTGGGACGGGCAGCATCTCTGGAGCTCCTCATCTTCTGAGGAAGGGTCTCGACCCGAAACATCACCCATTCCTTCTCTCCAGAGATGCTGCCTCACCCGCTGAGTTTCTCCAGCATTTTCGTCCACCAAGATGATACTGATGCCTGGAGGCTTTTGACATATTTAAGTTCTTGTGATTTACGGAGGAACAACTTAATCAAATCTTTTGTTTTATGTCTTGGCCTCGAGTTAATTTTATTTTACACAGTCTTCCTACTGGTTATCAAGAGACATTAGTGATAGCTGTGACTGGAAATTTGTACGTTAATTGGCTTGGTATAAATGTAAATTGGCCGTTCACTCACAATGTATCTTAATATTTTATCCTTTCATCAAGCTTTTATTCATCTCCCTAATAGTTCCCTGTATTACTTGATGCAAAGTTTTAATTTAGTTTGGAGATACAGCGCAGAAACAGGCCCTTCGGCCCACCGGGTCCGCGCCGACCAGCGATCCCCGCGCACTAACATAGAATCATAGAAACATAGAAATTAGGTGCAGGAGTAGGCCATTCGGCCCTTCGAGCCTGCACCGCCATTCAATATGATCATGGCTCATCATGCAAACTCAGTATCCCGTACCTGCCTTCTCTCCATACCCTCTGATCTCCTTAGCCACAAGGGCCACATCTAACTCCCTCTTAAATATAGCCAATGAACTGGCCTCAACTACCCTCTGCGGCAGAGAGTTCCAGAGATTCGCCACTCTCTGTGTTGAAAAAAGTTCTTTTCATCTCGGTTTTAAAGGATTTCCCCCTTATCCTTAAGCTGTGACCCCTTGTCCTGGACTTCCCCAACATCGGGAGTAATCTTCCTGCATCTAGCCTGTCTAACCCCTTAAGAATTTTGTAAGTTTCTATAAGATCCCCTCTCAATCTCCTAAATTCTAGAGAGTATAAACCAAGTCTATCCAGTCTTTCTTCATAAGACAGTCCTGACATCCCAGGAATCAGTCTGGTGAACCTTCTCTGCACTCTCTCTATGGCAATAATGTCCTTCCTCAGATTTGGAGACCAAAACTGTACGCAATACTCCAGGTGTGGTCTCACCAAGACCCTGTACAACTGCAGTAGAACCTCCCTGCTCCTATACTCAAATCCTTTTGCTATGAAAGCTAAGGGACAATTTACATTTATACCAAGCCAATGAACCTACAAACGTGCAGGCTTTGTTTAGTTTAGAGATACAGCGCGGAAACAGGCCCTTCGGCCCACCGAGTCCGCGCACACGAGTTCTATGCTATACACTAGGGACAATTTACAGAAACCAATGAACCTACAAAACTGGTGCGTCTTTGGAGTGTGGGAGGAAACCGGAGCACCCGGAGAAAGCCCAAGCAGGTCTCAAAGTTCAAAGTTCAAAGTTCAAAGTAAACTTTATTGTCAATTCAAATAAATTGGATTGAAATTGCGTTTCCCCATACTCCAAAAGTGCAGGTAATATATATAACACAGACAGACAATATACCAATAAGATGGACAATATACCTTATTTAAAATATTCACAGTGTGCCAGTCTGTAGTAAAATTTTGAGGTATGTTATTAAAGTGCAATAATAAAGGTGCAATATAGAAAAGTGCAAATAGCATACTGCAGACATTGAGTTAAAGTTAAATGTTCATGGAATTTTCTTGAGTGTGTTGAGTAATCTGATGGCCTGAGGGAAAAAGCTGTTTTTGTATCTGGTGGTTTTGCTCCGCATGCTACTGTAGCGCTTGCCAGATGGTAGGAGAGTGAACAGTTTGTGTGCTGGGTGGGGGGTGTCTTTGATGATATTGGTTGTTCTCTTGCGACGGCGAGATGGGTATAAGTCCTGGATTGCAGGTTTGGGGTGATGTGGTGATCTTCTCCGCTGTCCTCACCACTCTCGGGGAGAACGTACAAACTCCGTACAAGCAGCAGCCCTAGTCAGAATTGAACCCGGGTCTCTGGCGCTGTGAGGCAGCAACTCTACCGCTGTGCCACCGTGCCGCCCCTTGCTTTGTTAACATGGCCTGGAAGCATCATGGGTTGTTTTAATCTGTTTACAATATCGTGGAATACATATGGGTGTTGATGGATAATGGTTGCTGCATTCCTGTGTTCCTAACCCGTCATTTAAAATCTAGCTTGTGATTCGATTCATGCTTCTGATTCTGTACCAGACAGTCTAATCTCCTCAATTACACATGATACAGTCCATTGCAACACTTTTAGTATTCAAATGTGGGCAGGTGATCAGATAGCTTGCTTACAATTAAATAATGTCAATTGAATAACTTTGAGTTGTATATAGAGTCATACAGCATGTAAACTGGTCCTTGGTCCCATCTTGCCCATTGACCAACATGGCCCATCTACACTAGTCGCACCTGGAGTCATTAAGTCATACAGTGTGGAAACAGGCCCTTCGGCCCAACAGTATGTAAGCAGGTCCTTCGGCTGACCAACACTGACCAACATGTCACATCTACACTAGTCCCACCTAGAGACATAGAATGAATGAATAAGTTTATTGGCCAAGTATTCACATACAAGTAATTTGCCTTGGTGCTCCAGTGACAACATGACATACAGTGACAATTAAGAATAACACATAAAACATTAAACATTAATAATAAAACATTATCGATTAAACATGTGAATGAAATAAAATACCAGAGCAACAGGAGGCTACAGATTTTGGTTGTTGAGCCAAGCTACTGCTTGTGGATAAAAGCTGTTTTTATGTCTGGCTGTGGCAGCTTTGACCAAGGATCCTATAGCGGAGCAAGATAGGCCACTCCTGCTGCAATGGGCTGACGTGTAGTACGCAACGGAGCGGAACGTGGGCCTTTTATTCCATCCATTTCAGTAACCGGACCCGACCCGACCCGACTCGCAGTGTAATCAACGTTGCGGGGGAACAGTTTGTGTTAATAAATTAAAATTCTGAAAATGAGAAGGTTTTTACCAGAGAACGTTTATTTTTACGAGGATGTTTCCGTAAGCGGCTTCCGTCTCCGTACTGTTATCCTACGGGATCTTTGGTGTGGAGACGGAAGCCGGTTACGGAAATGGGGCCTAGAATTACCCACGAATCTGCCCATGACCGTACTACGTCTTTTTCATCGAGTGGACCATCTTGCTCGCTGTAGGATCTTTGGCTTTGACAGTCCGTAGTCGTCTTTCAGAGGGAAGTGATTCAAAGAGTTTGTGGCCAGGGTGAGAGGGGTCAGAGATGATCTTGCCTGCTCGCTTCCTGGCCCTTGCAGTGTTCAGTTCGTCAATGGGGTAAAAGTTGCAGCCAATAACCTTCTCAGCTGATCGGACGATTCACTGCAGCGTCCGGGTGCCGTGATTGGTGGCTGAGCCAAACCAGACCATGATGGAGAAGGTGAGGACAGACTCTACGATGGCCGTGTAGAATTGGACCATCATTGCCTGTGGCAGATTGTGCTTCCTCAGCTGCTGCAGGAAGTACATCCTCTGTTGTACCAACTACCTCCTCCGGCAGCTCGTTCCATACACCCACCGCCCTTTGTGTAAAAAAAGTTACCCTTCAGGTTGCTATTAAGTCTTTCCTCACTCACCTTAAAATCGTTTTTTAATATATTTAAATCATTTGTGAATTCACTGAAATGTGACGTTTAATCTTCACAAAAACTGATTAGACTTGAAAAATTACACATATGATGTGCGTTAACTTGTGACTCTTTGACAACGAATTCATTTCCGCTGCCGAGTTTGCCCTTGACTCATACTCGCAGCATGGTCGTCACGAGGTCGTAGGAGGTTGTCACGAGGTCGTAGGAGGTCTTAGGTAGGTCGTAGCAGGCCCTGATGCTAGTCGTAGTTACTCGTGGCATCAAGTAGGTCGGGGCGTTTTTCTAGCCTGATGAAAAATGTCCGCAAGTAAAAAAGGCCGTGAATTAGGTCGCCAATGTGGGACAGGCCCTTCAGTCTGTAGAATGTTTCGTGAATGTTTTGAACAATACATTTCGTGATACGAGGTATAATGATACTATAACTATGGAAATAAACTTGAGAGTTGTCCAGCCTAATTGTAATGCAGTTTGGATATTAATTATGGGACCATTAATTGTGCTTGCTGTTCAATCAATAACGTGTAATAGTCATTTTCAATAGCCTTTTCCCTGTCAGGAGGATTGAACGCCTAATGGGTAGGTGCAAATTAAACAGCGAGAGTATCATTAGTATTCTGACTTACCTGCTACTAACACCAAAAAGATCACACTTCATCATCCAAGGCAGCTATTGTATCTCGGCAAATGGAAGCCTCATATTTCGTCACAGTAGAACACTACTTGAAAATCTTTCAAATAAGGTGGCGCAGCGGTAGAGTTCCGCCTTACAGCGATTGAGACCCGGGTTCGAACCTGACTACGGGCGCTGTCAGTATACGTTCTCCCAGTGACCGCGCGGGTTTTCTCCGGGTGCTCCAGTTTCCTCCCATCTTCCGGGTTTGTCGGCTAATTGGCTTCGGTAAGATTGTAAACAGGTCCCGAGTGTGTGGGACAGTGTCCAGTGTACGGGTGGTCGCTGGTCGGCGTGGACTTGGTGAGTTGAAGGACCTGTTTCCCTGCTGTATCTCCACACTAACCTAAACCCCCATCATTTATCCAAACAGGTCAAATCAAAGCCAAACAGATGGGTAGCACAGTGGCGCAGTGCTAGAGTTTCTGCCTTACAACGTTTGTGGCACCGCAGACCTGGGTTCGATCCCGACTACGGGTGCTGTCTGTACGGAGTTTGTCCTCGTGACCTGCGTGGGTTTTCTCCGAGATCTTCGGTTACCTCCCACACTCCAAAGAATTACAGGTTTGTAGGTAAATTGGCGTTGGTATAAGTGTAAATTGTCCCTTTAGTGTCTGTAGGATTGTGTTAATGTGTGGGAATGGTTGGTCGGTGCGGACTTGATGGACCCAAGGGCCTGTTTCCGCGCTGTATCTCTAAACTAAACTAAACTGAATATGCCACAAATAGATACAATCAAATCAACCGAGGTGATTCGGACAGGACCCTAGCTTATGGAAAGATCGTTCAGAAACCTGATAACGGAGGGGAAGAACCCGGCCATGACTAGGGTGTGGTCCCCAGATGCCAGCTTGCAATGGAGACCCACACATCCCTGGCAAACTGCGTTGTTATGTTGCATCTTATGCCACCTCTGTAGGATGACGTGTTTGAAGAGTCGATAACCACGAGAGTTTCATTGTCGTATGTTCTGGAATGGAGTTGATGAAATTCTAACTTGCGGCAGCACGACTGATCTGTAAACACAGTACTCTGTAACCCTATCCCCCTACCCTCAGTCATGCCCTCCCTCTCTCCGACCGGAGTCCGAGCCAACCGGAAGCTGCGCCGGGCAGAGGCGGGCGCAACCAGTGACTGACAGCGGATGCGACCAATCGATGCGGCGACGGTGCAGGAAGGGGCGTCGCTGTCCCGGCGGTGACTGACAGGAGAGGAGACCAATCTGCGCATGCGCTGTTTTAAAAATATTTAAACCTTAATAAATTTTAAAATATACCACTGATCGGAACAAAACTCGTTGCACTTGCAGCACAGGAGAATGGAGAGTAAGGTGGCAAAAAATTGTAGCGCTATTTTGTACCATTTTTGTGCAAATGTAAAAACAACGCAAATGGGAAGATAACAAGATGAGAGTTTTAGTTATGTATAGATAATATGTGTGTATGTGTAGAAATATATAGATGGATAGATATATGTGTGTGTATGAATAAATAAAATAAGGGTCCGAAGAGTCTGAAGAAGGGTCTCGAACCAAAATGTCACCCATTCCTTCTCTGCAGAGAGGCTGCCTGTCCTGCTGAGTTACTCCAGCAGTTTGTATCTATCTTCAGTGTAGACTAGCATATACAGTTCCTTCCTACACTATGCACATATAAAAATATATTGTTTGTTTATTTGACTGTTTGTGTTGATATATATATATATATATCAACACAAACACAAACATGTGTGTGTGTGTGTATGTGTGTGTGTGTGTGTATGTGTGTGTGTGTATACATATATACACACACACACACACACACACATACATACATATATATACATATATATATATATATCAACACAGACAAATAAACAAACAATAATAGTGCTCTGATTTCCACCCTCTGAATATAATTACAATATTTCCTGCTGTAGATAAGCGGACAATCGCTGCCGATTATTTCTGATGGAATATGAAGCCATTGCAAAACAACAAAGTCCAGCAACATTCTTGGAGAGAAGCCAAACAGACTCCAGCCAAAGTACAAGTTCCTCATCACTTTAAAGGCAGAAGAACTCCCACAGTTTCATCTGGTTTATTTTGAGAGTTTTCACTGATGTTCATGAAAGAGAGCATCAAATATTGCTCTCTCTGCTCTTCCCTGACAATGGGCCTTACATCTTCTGCAGTATGAAATCAATATTTAACTTCCACACCTACCGAGCTATTGTGTGTGGAGACGCGTGCCCAGTTAGAAGCACCAGGCTGACCATAGAGTGTGAGGAATTGTTGGATTCTTTTTCTGAACTTCGGTTGAAATCAATAGGTTTCTAGCGAAATTTCTGAGAAGGTGCTCTAATTTGGTTCAAGTGCAGAGCTAAATCCTTGCACTGGCAATGCAATGTTAGTAAAGTTCACAGTATTACAAATTCTGGGAGCACCGGCTGCGGGAGATTCGACCGCCCCGACGCGGGAGCTTTGATCACCGGCTGCGGGAGCTTCAACCGCCCCGACAGGTGGTTCACCTGCCCCGTCCGCGGGAGAATAAAGGGGAAGAAAGTTTGGACTTTTATTGCCTTCCATCACAGTGAGGAATGTGGGGAATCTGCTGTGGTGGATGTTTATGTTAACTTTTATGTAATTGTGTTGCTTTTTTTCTCATATGGCTGTATGGTAATTCGCAAATCACTGTACCTTAATTGGTACATGTGACTATGAAAGACCTTTGAAACCTTTAAACCTGATATTGATTAGACTCGTGCAGGATCTTTATACAAACATCAAGTTTAGTTTAGAGATATAAAGCGTGAAAATAGACCCTTCGGCCAGCCAAGTCCACACCGACCACTGATGACTGGAGAATGACATTGGTGTCAAAACGTCACCCATTCCTTCTCTCTGGAGATGTTGCCTGACATGCTGAGTTACTCCAGCTTTTTGTGACTGTCTTCTGACCATTGATCACCCGTTCGCACTAGTTCTGTGTTACTCCGCATTTGCATCAAATCCCTACACACTAGGGGCAATTAATAGAGTCCAATTAACCTACAAACCTGCACGTCTTTGGAGTGTGGGAGGAAACTGAAGCACCTGGAGAAAACACCTGCGCTCACAGGGAGAACGTGCAAACTCCACACAGACAGCATCCAAGGTCGGGATTGAACCCGGGGCTGTGGTGTGTGAGGCAGTTCTATCAGCAGCGCCACAAATGCAATATTATTATGTTTAAGAGGGAACTGCAGATGCTGGAGAATCGAAGGTTACACAAAAAAGCTGGAGAAACTCAGCGGGTGCAGCAGCATCCATGGAGCGAAGGAAATAGGCAACGTTTCGGGCCGAAACCCTGGGGTTTCGGCCCGAAACGTTGCCTATTTCCTTCGCTCCATAGATGCTGCTGCACCCGCTGAGTTTCTCCAGCTTTTTTGTGTAACCTGCAATATTATTATATTTAGTTGTAAAATTAACAAATTGTAATTTACTTTAGAGATACAGCGCGGAAACAGACGCTTCGGCCCATCTTGTCCACGCCGACCAGCGATCCCCGCACACTAATGCTATCCTGTACACGAGGAACAACATTTTACACTTATCTCCAACCCAAATAACGTACAAACCTGCACGTCTTTGGAGTGTGGTAGGAAACCGGAGCACCCGGAGAAAACCCACGTGGTCACGGGGAGAACGTACAAACTCCGTACAGACAGCACCCGTAGTCAGGATCGAACCCGGGTCTCTGGCGCCGTGAGGCAGCAACTCTATCCGCTGCGCCACCGTGCCGCCCATTCACAAAATGTTTACATAATTCAGTTGCAATTGTTTTTAAGTATTAAATTTAACAAGTAACCACTCATTGGCACAGTGTTAGTTTCAGAGGATTCAGACTGGGCAAATCATTGCAACATCTGTTGTGTAAATGTTGGTCTGTCATTAATTAAAAACACTGGGATTCAATGCAGAGTGGGTTTCATGTCCCAAATATTCTTAAATGATCAGTGTTCCGACAAATATTTCTGCTTAGAAAATAATAACCTGCAGCTCACAATATCAGTTATACAATTATGTTATTGATAGACAATAGACAATAGGTGCAGGAGTAGGCCATTTGGCCCTTCGATCCAGCACCACCATTCAATGTGATCATGGCCGATCATCCACAATCAGTACCCCGTTCCTGCCTTCTCCCCATATCCCCTGACTCCGCTATCTTTAAGAGCTCTATCTAGCTCTCGCTTGAAAGAGAACCTGCCTCCACCGCTCTCTGAGGCAGAGAATTCCACAGACTCACAACTCTCTGTGTGGAAAAAAGTGTTTCCACATCTCCGTTCTAAATGGCTTACTCCTAATTCTTAAACTGTGTGGTCCCTAGTTCTGGACTCCCCCAACATTGGGAACGCTGTTTCCTTGATTATAATTCAGGCAGAAAGCAACCCTCGTGTGTGAATGTTGATTTCTCGAACATAGTTTAGTTTAGTTTAGTTCAGAGATACAACGGTGAAACAGGGCCTTTAGCCCACCGAGTCCGCCCTGACCAGTGATCCCCACACACTAACACTGCCCTGTACACGCTAGGGACAATCTACCCACTTATACCGAGCCAATTAACCTACAAACCTGTACGTTTTTGGAGTGTGGGAGGAAACGGAAGATCTCGGGGAAAACCCACACGGGTCACGGGGAGAACGTACAAACTCCGTACAGACAGCACCCATAGTCGGGATGGTACCTGGGTCCCTGGCGCTGTGAGGCAGCAACTCTACCGCTGCGCCAGTGTGTGGCCACCACTTGATGGCTTCAAATAACCCCTACATCGCCCCTCTGCCCTCCCCCCCCCCCCCCCCCCCAGTTGTTGTACTAGTTTCACTGTCGTGTTATGGAGTTTCACTGTTTGTACAACTCGTTACCACCTTCACCACAGCCAACAATGGACCATTGTGGGCTCCACCATTCCTTGATCGCCGTTGGCGGCTTTGATCTGACTTGATGCGTATTAGATTGCATTAAATTGTTCATTGTACCTTTTCATATCTCCCGGTTCTCTGTCCCCTGACCCTTAGTCTGAAGAAGGGTCTCGACCTGAAACGTCACCCATACCTTCTCTCCAGAGATGCCGCCTGTCCCACTGAGTTACCCCAGCATTTTGTGTCTATCTTCAGGGGGGGCAGCCTCACCCTGAGTCTGAAGAAGGGTCTCGACCCGAAACGTCAGCTATTCCTTTTCTCCAGAGATGCTGTCTGACTCGCTGAGTTACTCTGGCATCTTAGACAATAGACTATAGACAATAGGTGCAGGAGTAGGCCATTTGGTCCTTCGAGCCAGCACCGCCATTCAATGTGATCATGGCTGATCATCCCCAATCAGTATCCCGTTCCTGCCTTCTCCCCCATATCCCTTGACTCCACTATCTTTATCAGCTCTATCTACCACTCTCTCTTGACTCGGTGGGCCGAAGGGCCTGTTTCCATGCTGTATCTCCAAACCATACTAAACTAAAAGGAATATCTCCCTTATCATTTGCTTTGCCTTAGCATTTACTTTAATATCAAGTTTGCCAACTTTGTTTTCAATATCATACCCCTCCTCCCCAACTCAAGAATAAACTGTATGAGGTTGTTTTGTTCTGGAGAGCAATGACTCAGTTATCTGGTGACTAAACGCGCAACAAAGGGGTACAACTTACAGAAATAGTTTGCGACTAATAGCAAGGATGGTGAGGAAGTCAGATTCAGCATGTTTTCTGTCTGTCTGGATTAACTCAATAAAAGGAACTGAAACATCCCCTTTCTGCTTTTCCCTTCTGCTTCTCGATTCTTAGAGCAGCTTGTATTGGAGCCTACCAGGGAGAAGGCAATTCTGGATTCAGTGTTATGTAATGAACCGGATTTGATAAAGGAACTTGAGGTTATGGAGCCATTAGGTAGTGACCATAATATGGTCAGGTTTAATCTACAATTGGGGAGGGAGAAGGGTTGATCGGAGGTGTCGCTGTTACAGTTGAATAAAGGGGACCATGGGGCCATGAGGGAGGAGCTGGCCAGAGTTGACTGGAAAGATACACTAGCAGGGAGGACAGTGGAACAACAATGGCAGGTAATTTCAGGAATAACACAGAAGGCGCAGGATCAGTTCATTCCAAAGAGGAAGAAAGATTCCAAGGGGAGTAGGGGTCGACAGTGGCTGACAAGGGATGTCAGGGACAGTATAAAAATTAAATCGAAGAAGTATAATGTAGGAAAGATGAGCGGGGAGCAAGAGGATTGGGTAATGTTTCAAGAACAACAGAAGATAACTAACAAGGCAATACGGGGAGAAAAGATGAGGTACGAAGGTAAGCTAGCCAAGAATATAAAGGAGGATAGTAAAAGCTTCTTTAGGTATGTGAAGAGGAACAAATTAGTTAAGACCAAGGTTGGACCCTTGAAGTCCGAAAAAGGTGAATTTATCACGGGGAACAAGGAACGGGCAGATGAGTTGAACAGGTATTTTGGATCTGTCTTCACTAAGGAGGACACAAACAATCTTCCTGATATAGTAGTGGCCAGAGGATCTGGGGTGATGGAGGAACTGAAGGAAATCCACATTAGGCAGGGAATGGTGTTGGGTAGACTGATGGGACTGAAGGCTGATAAATCCCCAGGGCCTGATGGTCTGCATCCCAGGGTACTTAAGGGAGTGGCTCTAGAAATCGTGGACGCATTGGTGATCATTTCCCAATGTTCTATAGACTCAGGATCAGTTCCTGTGGATTGGAGGGTAGCTAATGTTATCCCACTTTTTAAGGAAAGCGGGAGAGAAAAAACAGGGAATTATAGACCAGTTAGCCTAACATCGGTGGGGAAGATGCTGGAGTCAATTATAAAAGAGGAGATAGTCGCACATTTGGATAGCAGTAACAGGATCGGTCCGTGTCAGCATGGATTTACGAAGGGGACATCATGCTTGACTAATCTTCTGGAATTTTTTGAGGATGTAACTGCGAAAATGGACAAGGGAGAGCCTGTGGATGTACCTGGAGTTTCAGAAAACATTTGACAAGGTCCCACATAGGAGATTAGTGGGCAAAATTAGGGCACATAGATTAGGGGGAGAGTGCTGACATGGATACAAAATTGGTTGGCAGACAGGAAACAAAGAGTAGGGATTAACGGGTCCCTTTCAGAATAGCATGCAGTGACTAGTGGGGTACCGCAAGGCTCGGTGCTGGGACCACAGCTATTTACAATATACATCGATGATTTGGATGAAGGGATTCAAAGTAACATTAGCAAATTTGCAGATGACACAAAGCTGGGTGGCAGTGTGAACTGTGAGGAGGATGCTATGAGAATGCAGGGGATCTTGGTTGGGTGAGTGGGCAGATGCATGGGAGATGCAGTTTAATGCGGATAAATGTGATGTTAACCACTTTGGTTGCAAAAACAGGAAGGTAGATTACTATCTAAATGGTGTCAAGTTGGGAAAAGAGGAAGTACAAGGGGATCTGGGGGTCCTTGTACATCAGTCTATGAAAGTAAGCATGCAGGTACAGCAGGCAGTGAAGAAAGTGAATGGCATGTTGGCCTTTTAAACAGGAGGAGTCCAGTATAGGAGCAAAAAGGTCCTTCTGCAGTTGTACAGAGCCCTAGTGAGCACACCTGGAGTATTGTGTGCAGTTTTGGTCCCCTAATTTGAGGAAGGAAATTCTTGCTATTGAGGGAGTGCAGCGTAGGTTTACAAGGTTAATTCCCGGGATGGCGGGACTGTCAGATGCTGAGAGAATGGAGTGACTGGGCTTGTACACTCTGGAATTTAGAAGGATGAGAAAGGATCATATTGAAACATATAAGATTATTAAGGGTTTGGACATGCTAGAGGCAGGAAACATGTTCCTGATGTTGGGGGAGTCCAGAACCAAGGTCCACAGTTTAAGAATAAGGAGTAAGCCATTTAGAACAGAGACGAGGAAACACTTTTTCACACAGAGAGTTGTCAGTCTGTGGAATTCTCTGCCTCAGAGGGCAGTGAAGGCAGGTTCTCTGGATACTTTCAGGAGAGAACTAGGTAGGGCTCTTAAAGATAGCGGAGTCAGGGGATATGGGGAGAAGGCAGGATTGGGGATGATCAGCCATGATCACATTGAATGGCGGTGCTGGCTCGAAGGGCCGAATGGCCTACTCCTGCACCTATTGTCTATTGTATGTGGAGGCTGGTTCTCTGGATGCTTTCAAGAGAGAGCTAGATAGGGCTCTTAAAGATAGCGGAGTCAGGGGATATGGGGAGAAGGCAGGAACGGGGTACTGATTGGGGTGATCAGCCGTGATCATGTTGAGTGGCGGTGCTGGCTCGAAGGGCTGAATGGCCTACTCCTGCACCTATTGTCTATTGTCTATTGACAATTTTCAACATTTAAGAACAGTTAGACATAGGGTCGCCAACGTTCTCACTCCCAACTAAGGGGCAAAATGTAAAAATACGGGACAAATTTCCGACGGCAATCTGTTGACCGACTCGGCCGTGGCTGGGTGAATGATGAGTTGGCCCCGGGTGCTGTACTGCACACAAAGCCCAGCCGGCGGGCCAGCTGAGGAGTTTTGGGCCCGAGTCCAGCGCCCCGTCCAACTCATGAACCGATGATCGGCCGTGAGAAGGAGGGGTGGCGGTGGTGTCGGCGGTAAGCGAAGGTCCGAAGGTCGGACAGCTGGCCGGGCTGCCGACCGACTGACGGGGCCACGGGCGAGGCGCTGCTGCTGCTGCTGCTGCCGCTGCTGCACTCCATGGGCTGCACTACGTCGGGACGGGTGAGGCGGGGCCGGACGCGACGCTCTGACCCGACAGCTCTCTCAACCCGAGTAGTAGCGGTCAAATACGGGACAAGGGCGGTCCCGTACGGGACAAACCAATTTAGCCCAATATACGGGATGTCCCGGCTAATACGGGACAGTTGGCGACACTAGTTAGATAGGTATATGGATAGGACTGGTTTAGAGGGATATTGATCAAACGCAGACAGGTGGGACTGGTGTAGCTGGGTCATGTTGGCCGGTGTGGGCAGGGTGGGCCAAGGGCCCTGTTTCCATGCTGTATCACTCGCATGCCAATAGGGGAAATAGGGAGAAAGCCTTTTAAGTTTGTTCTTGCATTCAATGCAGTCATTAATTATTATTTATTTTAATTTGTCTCTTTTTAAAAATATTCTGGGATTTGACATCTAAATCGACTCTGGTAAAGAACTTCTTAATGTCTCAGCCAAAACAACCCAGAGAGAGAGAGAGAGAGACATTTCCCTCACATCCAATCTGAATTTGGCACATTTAAAAGGGCGGCAAGGTGGTGCAGAGGTAGAGCTGCTGCCTCCCAGTCTCAGAGACGCAGGTTCGATCCCGACTACGGGTGCTGTTCGTGTGGAGTTTGCACATCCTCCCCGTATGTTTTCTCCGGGTGCTCCGGTTTCCTCTCACGCTCCAAAGACGTGCAGGTTTGTAGGTTAATTGGCTTCGGTACAAATTGTAAATTGTCCCCTAGTGTGTAGTTCAGTGTTGGTGTACGGGTTGATCGCTGGCCGGTGCGGACTCTGTGGCCTGATGGGTCTGTTTCCGCGCTGAATCTTGAGACTAAGATTAAAACAGTGCTGTTGCCATTTAATGGAGTTGCCCACGGCATTATACCTCATCAATTTTTTAGAAATACAGCGCGGAAACAGGCCCTTCGGCCCACCGAGTCCGCGCCGACCAGCGATCCCCACACACCGACACCGTCCCACACACAGTAGCGACAATTTACACTTGCACCAAGCCAATTAACCTGCAAACCTGCACGTCTTTGGAGTGTGGGAGGAGACCGAAGATCTCGGAGAAAACCCCACGCAGAACGAACGAACTCCGTACAGACAGCACCGGTAACCATATAAACCATATAACAATTACAGCACGGAAACAGGCCATCTCGGCCCTACAAGTCCATGCCGAACAAATTTTATTTTTTCCCTTAGTCCCACCTGCCTGCACTCATACCATAACCCTCCATTCCCTTCTCATCCATATGCCTATCCAATTTATTTTTAAATGATACCAATGAACCTGCCTCCACCACTTCCACTGGAAGCTCATTCCACACCGCCACCACTCTCTGCGTAAAGAAGTTCCCCCTCATATTACCCCTAAACTTCTGTCCCTTAATTCTGAAGTCATGTCCTCTTGTTTGAATCTTCCCTATTCTCAAAGGGAAAAGCTTGTCCACATCAACTCTGTCTATCCCTCTCATCATTTTAAAGACCTCTATCAGGTCCCCCCTTAACATTCTGCGCTCCAGAGAATAAAGACCTAACTTATTTAACCTATCTCTGTAACTTAGTTGTTGAAACCCAGGCAACATTCTAGTAAATCTCCTCTGTACTCTCTCTATTTTGTTGACATCCTTCCTATAATTGGGCGACCAAAATTGTACACCATACTCCAGATTTGGTCTCACCAATGCCTTGTACAATTTTAACATTACATCCCAGCTTCTATACTCAAAGTAGTCAGTAGTCGGGATCGAACCTGGGTCTCCGGCGCTGCAAGCGCTGTAAAGCAGCAACTCTACCGCTGCGCCACCGTGACTGCATAAACCAAGTTTATGTTTGGTTAATATGGGAAAATGCTTAGCTACATTTTTCCCTTCCAGGGATCTTGTTCGGTCCCATTATGGATCAACAATACGAACTATCCAATAATTTAAATAAGAGTCCTCTTGTTAAGATATGGATGTGGTTCCAACTTCAGCGGCTGGTTAAAAAGTTATATTGGATTTGTCCAGAGCAGCGTTCATAAAGCTCTTTCTCTGATTTCGTTTTGGAAGGACACCATGTTCTTAAAAGATGAAAAAGGATTGCATGGCGCAGCTGAAAAACACTTGTGTCATATGAAATGTTTAAGAAAGAACTGCAGATGCTGGAAAACTCGAAGGTAGACAAAAATGCTGGAGAAACTCAGCGGGTGAGGCAGCATCTATGGAGCGAAGGAATAGGCGACGTTTCAGTTCTGAAGCAGGGTCTTGACATGAAACGTCACCTATTCCATCGCTCCAAAGATGCTGCCTGACGCTCTGAGTTTCTCCAGCATTTTTGTCTACCTTTTGTGTAATATGGATTGCTGCTTTGAAAAGCTGTTTTAACCCAGCCATTAGAACATTAATTAACAGAATCTGATGAAGGGTCTCGACCCGAAACGTCGCCTATTTTCTTTGCTCCATAGATGCTGCCGCACCCGCTGAGTTTCTCCAGCATTTTTGTCTAACAGAATCTATAGTTTGATTTGACGTGCTTTATATCAAACATATCCTGGCAGTTGCATATTTATCAATATCATTTTAAATTTATTCTTTTTAATGTCACTGTCATATTGGATAAATCAAGGACCAGTCGCACCCTGGCCACTCCCTCTTCTCCCCTCTCCCATCGGGCAAAAGATGCAATGAGTAAGAGTCTCGACCCAAAAAGTCACCCATTCCTTCTCTCCAGAGATGCTGCCTGTCCCGCTGAGTTACGCCAGCATTTTGTGTCTATCTTCGGCAAAAGGTGTAGAAGTGTGAAAACGCACACCTTCAGATTCAGAGACAGTTTCTTCCCAGCTGTTATCAGGCAACTGAACCATCCTACCCCAACCAGAGAGGAGTCCTGAACTACTATCTATCTCATTGGGGATCTTCAGACTATCCTTGATCAGACTTTGCTGGCTTTACCTTGCACTAAACGTTATTCCCTTATCATGTACCTGTACACTGTATCTATATAATACCACTAGGTGGCGCTTCAATGGCAGCCTCGCCAACAGACTGTTTGTCCTTTTCGTCATTTTTTTTGTTATTTTTAGTGTGTTTTAAAAGTTTGTGTTAATGTTCTCTGGTTTGTTTTATGTGGGGGGTGGGGGGGGGGGGGGGGGGGAGTGGGGTTTGGGGGGGGGGGGGGGGGTAGGGGGGGGGGGTATGGGGGGAGGGGGTTGGGGGATGGGTCGGGGGAAACTTTTTTTCAATCTCTTACCTTGCTGGAGATGCGATTGTTGTCCGCGTCGTATCTCCGGTCACTCTGCGGCCTAACATCGTGGAGCTGGCGGCCTCGCTCGGGATTGACCTTGGGCCCCACGGCTGGGCCGTGGATTTATCATCGGAGGCTCCGCTCCCTTGCCTGCGATCGACGCTCCAACTGCGGACCTGGGCATCAAGGGCTCGCAGTCTCGGGAGATCGCCTCCAAAACTGCGCGATGTTCGACTAGCCCCGACCCGGGGTAGATCGCCTGGCGCGGGGGAGCTGAGATTCCCCCCCCCCGATTCAGGAACTTGATTGCCCCGACGAGGAGCTAAGATCGTCCCGTTAAAGGAAGACTCGAGGCCCCCGACCGCTAGAAAACAAAGAAGGGAAGATATTAAACTTTGTTTCGCCTTCCATCACAGTGAGGAATGTGGAGGAGTCACTGTGGTGGATGTTCATGTTAAAATGTGTTTTGTGTGTTCTGTTGCTTTTTATTAGTATGAGCGTACGGCAAATCAAATTCCTCGTCAGTTGCAAAACATACTTGGCTGATAAAGTACGATTATGAGTAAATAACTCGATTGCAATCACGTATCGTCTTTCCGCTGACTGGATCGCACGCAACAAAAGCTTTTCACTGTACCTCGGCACACGTGACAATAAATTAAACTGAACTGAATGCTCTGACCAGTGTTATGTACAATTCACCTCGTCACAGCTAACATTGTTCCTGCAACAGTCAGGCATCACATCATACAACGCACGTTAACACCAATACCAACAATAACTGAATGTTCTGAGGAAAACCCCAACCTTTGATATTCATGCATGTATAGAAAACAGCGTGCAAGAACGAGATTATATAGGAAGGATGCTGGTTTATACTGAAGATATACACACAACGCTGGAATGTCTCAACGGGTCAGGCAGCATCTCTGGAGAAAAAGACTAGGTCTTTTCATTTTGTGTAGGTAGGAACTGCAGATGCTGGGTTAAATCAAAGATAGTCACAAAATGCTGGAGCAACTCAGCGGGACAGGCAGCATCTTCGGAGAGAAGGAATGGGTGACGTTTTGGGTCAAGTCCCCTCTTCAGATTCGGAGTCAGAGCTGGGGCATACATGTTGGCCGGTGTGGGCAAGTTAGGCTGCATCCACACTGTATCACTCTGTGACTCTATAACACTTTAGGGTGGTCCGCTTTAGTCTCAGTGGTGCAGCGGTAGAATTGCTGCCTTAGGAGCCTGTCCCACTTTCACCACCTAATTCACCACCTCTGCCGAGTTTGCCCTCGTCTCATACTCGCAGCATGGTTGTCACGAGGTCGTAGGAGGCCGAAGGAGGTCGTGGGTAGGTTCGTAGCAGGCCGTGATGTTAGTCGTAGGTACTCGTGGCATCAAGTAGGTCGGGGCGTTTTTCTAGCCTGATGAAAAAAGTCCACGAGTAAAAAAAAGTCGTGAATTAGGTTGTGAAAGTGGCTTGCAGCGCCGGAGACCCGGGTTCGATCCCGACTACGGGTGCTGTCTGTATGGAGTTTGTACGTTGTACGTTCTCCCCGTGACCTGCGTGGGTTTTCTCCAAGATCTTCGGTTTCCTCCCACACTCCAAAGACGTGCAGGTTTGTAGGTAAATTGGCTTGGTGTATGTGCGTAAATTTTCCCCAGTGTGTGTAGGATAGTGTTAGTGTGTGGGCATCGCTGGTCGGTGCGGACTCGGTGGGCCGAAGGGCCTGTTTCCGCGCTGTATCTCGAAAACTAAACTGAACTAAATTCTACTGACTCCACATGCCAGTTATTCCTGTGGTAACTTCTCTGACACCTCCTGCTGAAAACCCAAAAGGTCAGAACTCTCGCTTCCTGAGAGTTCCTGACCCTTCTACTTAATGCCCTGGCCAATGAAGGCACGCACACTGCCCTCTCTTCACCACACTGTGATTTCTTCACCACGAGATTTCTTGGCACAGTTTCCATCTTGTGGAAGCCATGAATTACCAGCACTTGTCGAGGCATAGAGTCATAGAGTGATACAGTGTGGAAACAGGCCCTTCGGCCCAACTTGCCCACACTGTCCCAGCTACACTAGTCCCACCTGCCTGTGTTTGGTCCATATCCCTCCAAACCTGCCCTACCCATCTACCTAACTGTTTCTTAAACGTTGGGATAGTCCCATCCTCAACTATATAACAATATAACCATATAACAATTACAGCACGGAAACAGGCCATCTCGGCCGTTCATAGAAACATAGAAACATAGAAATGAGGTGCAGGAGTAGGCCATTCGGCCCTTCGAGCCTGCACCGCCATTCAATATGATCATGGCTGATCATCCAACTCAGTATCCCGTACCTGCCTTCTCTCCATACCCCCTGATCCCCTTAGCCACAAGGGCCACATCTAACTCCCTCTTAAATATAGCCAATGAACTAGCCTCGACTACCCTCTGTGGCAGCGAGTTCCAGAGATTCACCACTCTCTGTGTGAAAAAAGTTCTTCTCATCTCGGTTTTAAAGGATTTCCCCCTTATCCTTAAGCTGTGACCCCTTGTCCTGGACTTCCCCAACATCGGGAACAATCTTCCTGCATCTAGCCTGTCCACCCCCTTAAGAATTTTGTAAGTTTCTATAAGATCCCCTCTCAATCTCCTAAATTCTAGAGAGTATAAACCAAGTCTATCCAGTCTTTCTTCATAGTCCGTGCCGAACACTTATTTTCCCCTAGTCCCATCTACCTGCACTCAGACCATAACCCTCCATTCCTTTCCCGTCAATATACCTATCCAATTTATTTTTAAATGATAAAATCGAACCTGCCTCCACCACTTCCACTGGAAGCTCATTCCACACCGCCACCACTCTCTGAGTAAAGAAGTTCCCCCTCATGTCACCCCTAAATTTCTATCCCTTAATTCTCAAGTCATGTCCCCTTGTTTGAATCTTCCCTACTCTCAATGGGAAAAGCTTATCCACGTCAACTTTGTCTATCCCTCTCATCATTTTAAAGACCTCTATCAAGTCCCCCCGTAACCTTCTGCGCTCCAAATTCGCCTGTAAAGTGTGACAGGCCCTTAGCACTACCTCCTCTGGCAGCTTGTTCCATACACCCACCACCCTTTGTGTGAAAAAGCTACCCCACAGATTCCGATTAAATCTTTTCCCATTCACCTTAAACCTATGTCCTCTGGTCCTCGATTCCCCTACTCTGGGCAAGAGACTCTGTGCATTCTGCAGAAATTGTCAGGAAGTTTTCCAGGCATGAGTAACAGGAAGATGATTAGCGTTTTTCGAGGTCAAAGAAAATCATGAGTGTGGAATTCACACAGGCATCCTGGGAATTGGCAGTTTCCTGTAGAGGGCTCCCGGACGCATATCACTTCTAGAAAGTACGTCTGCAGTACAGATTGCTTTCGAGATAATTACCCGGCGAGTTGCACCACATCATTGACCTCCATTGCCACGTCTGGGTCCTCCTGTGGTTGAGTTCAGTTTAGAGATTTAGCGCGGAAACAGGCCCTTCGGCCCACCGAGTCCGTGCCGACCAGCGATCACCCTGTACACCCAAGGGCCTGTCCCACTTACGCGACCTTTTTTCGGCGACTGCCGGCACCCCGTCAGAGGTGGCCGAAAATTTTCAACATGTTGAAAAATTCAGCGGCGACCAGAAAGACGCTGCGACTCTTTGGAGACTTCTCACGACCAAAGGAGACCAAGGTTGCCAGGGGTCGCCTGTATGGTTGTGAGAGGTCACCCGCGACATGTTGCCAGGGGTCGCCTGTATGGTCGTGAGAGGCCACCCGCGACATGTTGCCAGGGGTCGCCTGTGGTCGTGAGAGGCCATCAAAGAGTCGTAGCGTCTTTCTGGTCGCCGTTGAATTGTCAACACGTTGAGAATTTCGGCGGCCTATGACGGGTGCCGGCAGTCGCCTATAACGGTCGCGTAATTGGGGCAGGCCCTTAACACTATCGTACACACACACACTGGGGACAATTTGCAATTTTTACCGTAGCCAATTGACCGACAAAACTGCACGTCTTTGGAGTGCGGGGGGAGACTGGAGCACCCGGAGAAAACCCACTCGGTCACGGGGCGAACGTACAAAGTCCGTACAGACAGCGCCCGTAGTCGGGATCGAACGCAACTCGCTGGTGCTGTAAGGCAGCAACTCTACCGCTGCGCTACCGTGACGCCCCTGTACATATCCGAGATGAGCCCATTTATTAAACAAAACGCCATGCAGGGATTTAACGGGATCAGCAGTCATGAGCTGGGGTTTATAAATCAGGCAATTGTGTCTAATGATGTCTGCTCCAGTATGTTCTGTGATACAGAAAAAAACTAAATCATTTTGGGCGGTCACGGTGGTGCAGCGGTAGAGTTGCTGCCTTACAGCAAATGCAGCGCCGGAGACCCGGGTTCGATCCCGACTACGGGCGCTGTCTGTACGGAGTTTGTACATTTTCTCCCCGTGACCTGCGTGGGTTTTCTCCGAGATCTTCGGTTTCCTCCCACACTCCAAAGACGCGCAGGTTTGTAGGTTAATTGGCTTGGTGTAAATGTAAAAATTGTCCCTAGTGGGTGTAGGATAGTGTTAATGTGCGGGGATCGCTGGTCGGCGAGGCCGAGGTGGGCCGAAGGGCCTGTTTACGCTCCGCGCTGTATCTCTAAACTAAACTGGACTGTAAATAAACCTGGGTCATTGTTACCCACCAGGAATTCTGGGCTGCCACAATCTCCAGTGTTTATTTAATTTAATTAGTTTTTAAGTTTAGGAATACAGCACTGAAATGATTATACTTGGAGAGACGGGAATAAAACAATACAATATATTTGTGTCATTTGAACCTCAATGATTTGGTTTCTGCAGTCATACACACAAGAAAAAGAACCAAGACACAACACAATTTACACAAACATCCATCACAGCGAATCTCCTCCTCACTGTGATGGAAGGCAAAGTCTTATCTCTCCCCTGCACTCCTCATTCTCCTCCCGATGTCAGAGTCAAAGCCCCCGGCGGGCGATGGTAAGTGTCCCGCGGTCATTAAAGCCGCGCCGGGTGATGCAAGGCCGCGCTCCGGGTCTTGGTGTTGGAGCCCCCGACGGGCGCTAACAAGTCCCGCGGCCATTTAAAGCCGCGCCGGGCGATGATGTAAGGCCCCGCTCCAGGTAATTTTCAACCCCGCAACTCGGGCGGGAGAAGTCGCCGTTGCGGAAGCCCCGAAAAGCGGTCTCCCAGCAGGGACCCGCGAGCTCCCGGTGTTACCGGCCACCAGACCTGCGGTTGGAGCCTCCGAATTAAACACATTTCAAAACTTGTTTTTTAATAATGGGTTAATAATAGCAATAAAACATACTTAGTTTGGAAAAATACACCCTAACCAACGCTTAAAATGTGGATTATAAACAGGTTGGATACAGCACATCTTGAAGAAATGCGATTCCTCATAACAGATAAACAAGACCGATTCTTAACGAGTTGGTCTCCATTTATTGACTTTTTGGATGCATGTGGTGCAACAGAATCGTAAAAACCAATTGTGTCAGGACTGGGTGAAAGGTTGGTCAAGAATATAAATACTTATTTCCTATCTCCTATTTTCTACTCGTGTAACCATATAACTATATAGCAATTACAGCACGGAAACAGGCCATCTCGACCCTTCTAGTCCGTGCCGAACACATAATCTCCCCTAGTCCCATATACCTGCGCTCAGACCATAACCCTCCATTCCCTTCCCGTCCCGTACTCTTTCTCTTTCTCTCTCTTTTTTTTACTTCTTTTCCTCACTTTCTCTCTTTCTTCCTTTTTCTTTTTCACACGCTATACATCACGCTATACATCACATGTTTTTCTATTCTCTATTATAACCATATAACCATATAACAATTATAGCATGGAAACAGGCCATCTCGACCCTTCTAGTCCGTGCCGAACACGTATTCTCCCCTAGTCCCATCTACCTGCGCTCAGACCATATCCCTCCATTCTTTTCCCATCCATATAACTATCCAAATTATTTTTAAATGATAAAATCGAACCTGCCTCCACCACCTTCACTGGAAGCTCATTCCACACAGCCACCACTATCTGAGTAAAGAAGTTCCCCTCATGTTACCCCTAAACTTCTGTCCCTTAATTCTCAAGTCATGTCCTCTTGTTTAGAAACATAGAAACATAGAAATTAGGTGCAGGAGTAGGCCATTCGGCCCTTCAAGCCTGCACCGCCATTCAATATGATCATGGCTGATCATCCAACTCAGTATCCCGTACCTGCCTTCTCTCCATACCCTCTGATCCCCTTAGCCACAAGTGCTTCTAACGCTCATCCAGAGAATAAAGTCGACTACCCTCTGCGGCAGTTCAGTCTATCTAGTCTCTGTGTGAAAAAAGTTCTTCTCATCTCTTTCCCCATTAAAAAAAAATGAAGCCTGTCCAACATTAAAATTTTGTAAGTTTCTATAAGATCCCCTGTCAATATATAAATTCTAGAGAGTATTAACCTGAAAAAAGGACATCCCAGGAATCATTATTGAACCTTCTCTGCACTTATGGCAATAATGTCCTTCCTCAGATTTGACACAGTTTGAATCTTCCCTACTCTCAGTGGGACACATCAAACAACTCTGTTTATCCCTCTCACAAAGACTTCTATCAAGTCCCCCCTTAAGAAATTGCTGCTCCATAGAATAGACCTAAAATATATATAAGTCTATTGCACCAATGCCATTTCATTAGCCTAAAAATGAATCTATACAAAAAATGTAACAGGGGCTAATATTTGGCTCAAAAAAGGTACATTATTGTACTTACTTCTAATAAATAAATTATTTAAAAAAAAAGGAATACAGCATGGAATCAGGCCATTCAGCCCATCAAGTCCATGCAGACAATTAATCCCCCGTCCTATGTTATCCCACTTTCTCATACACATCCCACACACTAGAGGCAATCTTAAAGGGGCCACCTAACCTACAAACCCACATGTCTTTGGGGGGAGATCTCTACTGACTGGGCAGCACCCACCCACAAAGCTTTTCACTGTACCTCGCTACCAGTGACAATAAACTAAACTAAACTAAAACTAAACCTGCACATCTTTGGGATGTGGGTGGAAACTGGGGCACCCGGAGGAAACCCACACGGTCACAGAGAAAACTCTGCACAGACAGCACCCGAGGTCAGGATCGAACCTGGGTCCCCGCCGCTGTGAAGCAGCAACTCTATCCACTGTGCATATGGATATTGACCGTGGGGGACTTGGCAATGGAAATAAAAGTTTAAAAAAAATAAAGTAATTAATCATTTGGGAAAGAGGAAAATAATTAAAATCAGGATTCATTGCTTTATTTTTAAGGTTGGATGTAACTTTCTGCTGTCTAAGTTGCAATATACAGTTTGGAGGACACAGCACGGCACGGTGGCGCAGCGGTAGAGTTGCTGCCTCACAGCGCCAGAGACCCGGGTTCGATCCAGAGCACGGCGCTGTCTGTACGGAGTTTGTACGTTCTCCCCGTGACCTGCGCGTGTTTTCACCGCCTGCTCTCGTTTCCTCCCGCACTCCAAAGATGTGCAGGTTTATAGGTTAGGTAAAAATTGTAAATTGTCCCTAGAATGTGTAGGATGGTGCTAGTGTATGGAAATGATGTTGGTCTGCGCGGACTCGATGGGCCGATGGGCCTGTTACCGCGCCCATTCTCTAACGTTTCTACAGCCTCTAAAGTCTAAAGACAGCCTCCTATTTTCAGATGCATGCCTCACACTGTGGTAGTGTGTGTGTGTGTGTGTATGTATGTATGTCTGTGTGTATGTGTGTTGTGTATGTATTTGTAAGTATGTGTGTGTATGTATGTGTATACGCGTGTGTATGTATTTGTATGCGTGTGTGCATGTGTGTGTGAGCGTGTGCGTGTGCATGAGTGTGAGTGTATGTGTGAGCGTGTGTGTGTGTGTGCGCTGCTGTTCACCACAGTTAGGATGTTACCACAGTAGTGTACATTGAGTTTTGTAAAAGAATGGAGTTATTGGATTCAGTTTCGTGATGACTCAGATTTGTCGAGTCAAAGCCAAATTTCTGAACAAAACAACCAACCACACATTAACACATTAGCCTCGAACTCAGCGGGAACAACCGCAAAGGTCATCTATGGTTTTGATACATCATAGAGTCACAGAGCCACACAGCGTGGAAACAGGCCCTTCGGCCCAACTTGCCCACACCAGCCAACATGTCCCAGCTATGCTAGTCCCACCTGCCTGCGTTAGGCCCATATCCCTCCAAACCTGTCCTATCCATTTTCCATGTTTAAATGTCTCTTAAGCACTGCGATAGTACTTGTGTCAACTACCCTCTCCGGCAGCTCGTTCTATACATCCACCACCCCATGCATGAAAATGTTATGTGTGGTGGATGTATAGACCCCTTCCACCCCTGCAACGGACTGTTCCAGCTGCTACGGTCAGGCAAACGCCTCCATTGCCATGCGGTGAGAACGGAGAGGTTGAGAAGGAGTTTCTTCCCAGAGGCAATTCGGACCGTAAACGCCTATCTCACCAGGGACTAACTCTACAGAACGTTTTTCCTTCCATTATTTATTATGTAAAAGAATATGTGTGTTATGATTGTGTTTATAAATTGTTTGGTTGATTTGTTGTTTGTCTTTTGCACAAAAGTCCGCGAGCATTGCCACTTTCATTTCACTGCACATCTCGTATGTGTATGTGACAAATGAACTTGACTTGACTTGACTGGTTACCTCTCAGAATCGTATTAAATCTTCCTCCCCCCCCCCCCCCCCCATATCTGAAGAAGGGTTTCGGCCCGAAACGTTGCCTATTTCCTTCGCTCCATAGATGCTGCTGCACCCGCTGAGTTTCTGCAGCATTTTTGTCTACCATATTAAACCTATGTGTCTGGTTCTCCATTGCCCTATGTCCTAGTGTATGTTCTTCATGTTCTTATTGTTAGCTTTACGGTTCACAACATGTTTGATAAGAATTTTGCCGACCGACTGACAGGGCCACGGGCGAGGCGCTGCTGCTGCTGCTGCTGCACTCCACGGGCTGCACTACGTCGGGACAGGTGAGGGGGGGCTGGACGCGGCGCTCCGACCCGACAGTCCTCTCGACCCGAGTAGTAGCGATCAAATACGGGACAAGGGCGGTCCCATACGGGACAAACCAATTTAGCCCTATATACGGGATGTCCCGTCTAATACGGGACAGTTGGCGACCCTACCAGAGGCGCTGCCTATCTCGCTGAGTTACTGCAGCTTTGTGTGTCTATCTTTGTGTCGCTGGTTTAGTTGTTGTGTTTCCGAAGGTAGTGCACACTCTGCCGGTGCTGGCTGTGATGTTATAGGATCACTGTAACCACTCAACGAGTTGAATAATTGTATTTCAGCAGCAAACTGCTCGGATAACAAGTCAAGTCGCTCCGACCCAATTTGAGGAAGGACATTCTTGCTATTGAGGGAGTAGGTTTACAAGGTTAATTCCCGGGATGGCGGGACTGTCAAATGTTGAGAGAATGGAGCAGCTGGGCTTGTATACTCTGGAGTTTAGAAGGTATCTCAATGAAACATATAAGATCGTTAAGCGTTTGGACACGCTAGAGGCAGGAAACATGTTCCCGATGGACACGCTAGAGGCAGGAACCAGGGGCCACATGTTTTAAGATGTTGGGGGAGTCCCATTTAGGACAGAGAGGGGGAACACAGTTTAAGAAATCTGTGGAAAGGGGTCTCAGCCATTTAGAACAAAAGAGCTACGAGGAAAAGGCACTTACTTTCAAAAGGGGATCACACAGTTGAATGGCGGTGAGTCTGAAGGGCTGGGCCTATTCTCTGCCTATTATCTCAGAGGGCGGTGGATCATCAAACCCAGTTAATCTTTGGAAACTCCCTTTATTTCAAAAGATAGCTCTGATTCCTGGGCTCTCAGGGTCTTATGAAGGGGGATATGGGAATTTAGAAGATTGAGAGGCATCTTATAGAAACTTACAAAATTCTTAAGGGGTGGACTGATTGCAGGATGATGTTGGGGAAGTCCATGACAAGGGGTATTAAGAAAAGGGGAAATCCTTTAAAACTGAGCTCGAAGGGCCTCTGGAACTGTCTGCCACAGAGGGTCCTACACCTTTATTTAGTCCCTATTGTCTAAGGGGATCAGGGGTCCCGAGAAGACCCGGGACTGAGTTGGCCATATATTTTGGCGGTCATCAAACACCTACAAATTTCTATGTACTATGTTTCTATGATTGTTCCCGATAATCTCTGCAAAACCGAGATGAGAAGAACTCCCTTGGTATCTCTGGAATTCTCTGCCACTACACACAGATTCATGATTATTTGTGGCCCTGTAAAGAAGGGGGTAAGAGAAGGCAGTACAGGTGTTGGATGATCACACGGTGCGAAGGGCCGAATGCCCTATAATTTCTATGTTTCACAAAATTTATGCAAGAAGGAGTGTTGGTTTACACCGAAGATAGACACAAAATGCTGGAGTAACTCAGCGGGTCAGGCAGCGTCTCTGGAGAAAAGTAATAGGTGATGTTTCGGGTCGTGACCCAGACCCTTCATGAAACACATCTACCAGCTATATTTATCAATCCTAATTGTGTAACGTTCCATTCTGTAAAACTGCACAGCGGCACAGATCACCACTACTGCATGCAAATGGAACTCTAATGCCCCCGTCCCACTTAGGTTATTTTTTAAGCGACTACAGGCGACTAGGCTGTTGCCACGTGGTCGCCGGGGCGCCGCCTGTACGGTCGTGAGTCGTCTCCTCAGTCGCCCAAAGAGTCGTGGCGTCTTTCTGGTCACCGCTGGATTTTCAACACGTTGAAACATTTTCGGAGACAGTCGGCGACAGTGGGTTTGACGCCAATGAGCGAAGCGTGACTTCTCCTGACGTAGGCGCTGTCGTAGTTGTCGCCAGGTTAACGTAGGTTGTCGCTGGTGCTGACTTCGTTTTTTTCGTTGTTAAAGTAATGATTCTATTTCAAATTTTTTGGCGACCCGCTACGTCTATGACAGTCGCCGGCTGTCGTCTAAAAATAGCCTAAGTGGGACAGGACCTTATCTGCATCTCACTCTGCCTCGGCAAGGCCAGCAGCATAATCAAGGGCCAGTCTCACTCCCTCTTCTCCCCTCTCCCATCGGGCAAGAGGTACAGAAGTGTGAAAACGCACACCTCCAGATTCAGGGACAGTTTCTTCCCGGCTGTTATCAGGCAACTGAACCGTCCCACCACAACCAGAGAGCAGCGAAAGTGCATTCCTGAGGGGTATCTAATTTGATATGACTGGCAATATTGGCGGCACAGTGGTGCAGTTGTAGAGTTGCTGCTTCACAGCACCAGAGACCCGGGTTCGATCCCGACTACGGGCGCTGTCTGTACGGAGTTTGTACGTTCTTCCCGTGACCTGCGTGGGTTTTCTCCGGGAAGCTCCAGTTTCCTCCCGCACTCCAAAGACATACAGATTTGCAGGTTGACAAAAGTGCTAGAGAAACTCAACGGGTGAGGTAGCATCTACGGAGCGAAGGAAATAGGCAACGTTTTGGGCCGAGACCCTTCTTTAGACTGTATCGCTGCTGGCAAATTCATTTCACTGTACCTTGGTTGATGCATGTGACGAATAAATTTGTCTTTGACTTTGATCGCTGGTCAGCGCGGACTCGGTGGGCCGAAGGGCCTATTTCCGCGTAATATCCCTAAACTAAAAAATGAAACTAGACTGCGGTGGAAAAGATCTCAAGATGATGAAAGGCATTAAATAATACAGGACAGGGGACTCCAACTAACGCCTATAGATATATACAGTTATTAGACCATGCAGTTTTGACATTCAGGGACGTGTGAAGATGATATGTGTAGGAAGGAACTGCAGATGCTGGTTTACACCAATGATAGACACAAAGCGCAGGAGTAACTCAGCAGGACAGGCAACATCTCTGGAGAGAAGGAAAGAGTGACATTTTCGGGTCGAGACCCTTCTTCAGACTCGACCTGAAACGTCACCCATTCCTTCTCTCCAGAGATACTGCCCGTCCCGCTGAGTTACTCCAGCATTTTGTGAAATTTATAAGATGGTAATCTTCAACTTCAGAATGTTTAGAAAAATTAACCGCAGGAGATGATGATCACGCCTGTAGCTTTGATCAGTTTGTTACAAGTTAAAGAGTTTGACGTTTAGGTGCTTGCTAACAACCAACTCAATTCACATTCGTTTTTGACTTCTTTTCTCCACATTGTACCCTGCCAGTATTTCATCCACACTAGAGAAAGGGAGTTGTATTGAAAGAAGGTTGTTTGAAGCTGTCAGTAAAACTGACCCCAGGTTACACTGTATAGACATTCTGTTAAGGTGGTGAGAGGGGAAAAGTTGAAAGATGTGCAGGCAAGTTTTTTCTTTACACTGAAGGTGGTTGGTGCCTGGAACACGCAGCCAGGGGTGGTGGAGGAGGCAGATACAATAATTATGTTTAATAGGTTTTTAGACAGGAACATGGATATGCCAAGTTTGTCTTCAACTTGGTCGGCAGGGGCGCTGGCGAGACGGCTGCCCTGTCAGCAGCGTGTTCGTTATTTAGACTTTTTTTGTTTTTATAGGTGTCCAAATGTTTGTTTTAGTGTCTCTCAGTGTGTCTCGTGTGAGGGGTGGTGAGGGGGGAGGGGGGAAGGGGGGGGGGGGGAAACCGCTTTTGTTCGCCTCCTCCACGGAGAGGCGACTTTTTTCCATGTCGCTTCCCTTGTGGCCTAGATGGATTGGAGCGGCCTTTCCCAGAGTCGGGCCCGGAGCTTCAGCAGCGGGTGCAGCGTGGACTTTTCATCAGGGAGCGGGCGTATTCTTGCCAGGGGGTCGCTAGAAGGGAGTGCTCTGATCGCTGGCCCGCGGTCTCTCGACTGTTACATCCTGAAGCCGCGGTCTGCGGAGCTTTGAGCTGCGGGTGCAGCATCCGGAGCCTGGGATCCCTCGCCTGGGATACCCGGAGAACAGCTCAGACCGCCGACCCGCGGCCAATAACGTCCTGAAGCTGCGGTCCACGGAGCTTCTTGCCGCGGGCGGGGCGTAGACTTACCATCCGGAGCTTGGGACCCCTCGCCGGGGGTCGCCAGAGAAGAGCTCCGACTGCCGGCCTGTGGCCTATAACATCCTGAAGCCGCAGTCTCCAGTAAGAAAGTGCCAATTCAGGACCTCCAAGTCGCGGAGTGTGTTTGACCGTCCCGACGAGAGGGCCTGTACATCCAGCCGTCTGTAGCGGCGACTGCGGAGGGTTTATGGTCCCGATCACTGCTGAACAAGGAGGAGGACTGACTGAAATTCATGCCTTCCGCCATAGTGAAGAATGCTGTGGTGGATGTTTGTGTTAAATATTATTGTGTATTGTGTATTCTTTTTAAGTGTATCGCTGCTGGCAAATTCATTTCACTGCGGGTGTAAGTGACAAATAAAATTGACTATTGGTGGAGTCAGATACAATAATTATGTTTAATAAGTTTTTAGATAGAAACATGGATATGCAGAGAATGGAGGGATATGGATCACTGCAGGCAGAGGAGATTATTTTTCTTTCTATGTCAAATGTCCTATGAATCAGGTTGAATCCCTGTCAGTCCAGCTTCAGGCTTTAAACAAAGCATTAAACATTTCCCTTAACCAATCTACATGTTTCACATTTGGACCTTTCTCATTACAACTTTGGACAGATACAGGAATACGAAGGAATCCGAGTGCTCTGGGCCAAATGCAAGGAAATGTGAATAGCCTAATATGCCAAAGATAGATACAAAATGCTGCTGGAGTAACTCAGCGGGTCAGGCAGCATCTGTGGAGAACATGGATAGGTGACTTTTCAGGACGAGACCTTTCTTCAGACAGTTCCATCCTACACAGCCCAATATGTCCTTGGTCAGCATGGACAAGGTGGGCCGAAGGGCCTGTTTCCATGCTCTATAGCTCTATAAGTATCATTACTATTTAATACATGTATGGACATGTGAAGGAATTTCATGCGGAGCAGTCGCCATGCCGGTTGCCAAACACTTTAACTCCCATTCCCACACCGACCTTTCTGTCCTGGGCCTCCTCCATTGTCAGAGTGAGGCCCAGCACATATTGGAGGAACAGCTCCTCATATTTCACTTGGGCACCTTACACCCCAGCGGTATGAACATTGACTTCTCTAACTTCGAGTAACCCTTGCTTTTCCTCTCTTCTCCATCCCTCCTCCACCCAAGTCGTACCAGCTTCAAAGTGGTCTTGTTAAGTCTCATTGTCTGCAACTCATTTTCACCTCGCCCACAGCGAACAATGGCCCGTTTCCTGTATCACCGTTGCTGTTTTTGCATATCTTTCATTCATTTGTTCTATACCTCTCGTCATCACTGTCTATATCTCTAGTTTCCCTCTCCCCTGACTCTCAGTCTGAAGAAGGGTCTCGACCCGAAACGCCACCTATTCCTTTTTCTCCAGAGATGCCGCCTTTCCCGCTGAGTTACTCCAGCGTTTTGTGTCTACCTTCAATTGCAAGCTCCACGCAGTCTATTATCTTCCCAGGAGAAGGTCGGCAGCGAGGGAGAACATTAGATTTAAAAATAATGAGGTAATTCAGCAAAAAATCAATGCATGCTTGAAAAATAGATGTAGTGCACTTAAAATTCTTCATGCCATTACTGAAATGGAGGAAACTGAATGGATATTACAGGTATGAATCCTCAGATGAAAAAAACATTAAGCAATAAAAGTGAATTATCAGTTAAACAAAGCGATATACAACTTGGAACAACCTAACATGTGGAAAAAAACTTTAAAAAAAAAAAATGATATCAGGATTAGATCATGTCAATTTGGATATTGTATTTGAGGTGAATAGGCATTTGCAACAAGAGATGTGTGTGTGAGACATGCAGGTAAAGAATGACTTTAGATGCTGAGAAATATATCCTTTGCCAGGCAATTGTTAAACATAGAATATAGGTGAAGGAGGAGGCCATTCGATCCTTTACCGCCATTCATTGTGATCATGGCTGATCGGCCACAATCAATAACCCGTGCCTGCCTTGTCCCCATATCCCCAGATTCCACTAGCCCCTAGAGCTCTATCTAACTCTCTCTTAAATCCATCCAGTGACTTGGCCTCCACTGCCCTCTGTGGCAGGGAATGCCACAAATTCACAACTCTCTGGGTGAAAACGTTTTTTCTCAACTCAGTCTTAAATGATCTCCCCTTTATTCTAAGACTGTGCGGCCCCTGGTTCTGGACTCGCCTAACATTGGGAACATTTTTCTTGCATCTATCCTGTCCAGTCTACGCTAAGGTCAGTTAAGGTACGTTAAGTTAAGGTCTACGTTACTGAAGCATGCCGTGAGATTCTCTTGGTTCCTTTTACAAAAACAAAGGTACTGTCCCACGGGCATGCGACCTCCATGCAGCAAGCGCGACCTAAAGGGCCAGTCCCATCAGCATGCGCCTGCATGCGGCAAGCGCAACTTAATGTGGTCCCTTGAGCTGTATGGAGTTGTGCAGAGCTGGTCCCAACATCGCGCGGGGCTCCTATGAACTTACCGTGTTTAAATGCGGCCAGCAGCCGCATTGAGGCCGTACGCACTGCCCCGACGGGCATACGCAGTGTCTCGATGCAGTGTCACTCACTCGACCTCCGCACAGCTCCCGCTTCTGGTTTGGTCATGCTTGCCGCATGCCTTACGGCTCAAGCGACCACGTTAAGCTGCACTTGCCGCACGCAGGCGCACGCTGGTGGGACCGACCCTTCAGGTCGCGCTTGCCGCATACAGGTCACATGCCCGTGGTACAAGCCCTTAAATATTTGGTTATCAGCTGATAAACCAAATACTTTGATAGCCAAAGAGAGCAGGTAAGATCATCTCTGACCCCTCTCATCCAGGCCACAATCTCTTTGAATCACTTCCCTCTCGAAGGCGACTCCGGACTGTCAAAGCTGCCACAGCCAGATACAGTATAAAAACAGCTTTTTTCCCTCACGAGTAGTAGCTCTACTCAATAACCAAAAATCTTTATGCGCCTTGTGTTCTGATATTGTATTTAATTCTTCACACGTTTAAATTATAATGTTTTATATTTAATTATCTACTGTATATCGTGTTGTTACTTGTGGGCGGAGCACCAGGGCAAATTCAATGTATGTGTACATACTTGGCTAATAAAATTTATGCAATTCATTTCAATATTGTCCGGTGACTAACCCTGAGATCACTGCTCATGTTTGAAATATATACAGTTTGAAGTAACTCAGCAGGACAGGCAGCATCTCTGGAGAGAGAGAGAGAAAATGAATGAATGAGTGACGTTTCAGTTCTCTACCCCTCTTTAGGAGTCTCAACCCGAGAGGTCACCAATTTCTTCTCTCTGGAGATGCTGCCTGTCCCGCTGAGTTACTCCAGCATTTTGGGTCTATCTTCAATTTAAACCAGCATCTTTCTTACATACTGTATATAGTTTGAATTTGGGAAGCAAAAGATTTACTTACTTTGCAGATAAAGTTATGCTCAGATTATTAGTGAATTACAAAGTGTGAGATCATTAAAGGATTAAATAAACATCTATCTATCTATCTATCTATCTATCTATCTATCTATCTCTAAAGCTCTGATCTAGTGCTCTTCCAGTTTACACATTTTTTTCTAATTGCTCAAAAAATTGGTACATGATAGCGCTACGATTTTTTGCCAGCTCACTCGCCATTCTGCTGTGCTGCGAGTGCAATGGGGTGGAAGATTGCAACCTTCACGTGGTCCACCCCGTTTCAACAAATGCAATCAACTCAACGTGCAAAAACGGAAGATCAAATAGAACAAGTGCACGCCACATGGAGGAAGAAGAAGAAGAAGCGAGTGCAACAAGTTTCGTTACGATCGGTGGTCTATTGTAAAAGTTATCGAGGTTTAAAAATCTTAAACAATGATGTGCGCAGATCGATCTCCTCTCCTGCCAGTCAGCGCTGGGCGGATCAGTCTCTCTCCTGTAACTCCCCGGGATGGTCCGCCCCTTCCTGCGCCATCGTGTCTTTACTGGGCTCCATCAAGCCTACCCCGCCATTCAATTGTGGCTGATCTATTTTTCCCTCTCAACCCCATTCTCCTGCCCTCTCCCTATAACCCCTGACGCAATATGATTATCTCATCATATTGTATAGACTAAAGGTTACAACCTGCCAAATACTTTTGCAAAGAAAACAACAAGAAAAAGGGCGGCACGGTGGCACAGTGGTAGAGTTGCCGCCTTACAGCGCTGACAATGCCCGGGACCCGGGTTCGATCCCGACTACAGGTTCTCCATCTACGGAATTTGTACGTTCTCTCCGTGACCCGCCTGGGTTTTCTCCAAGATCTTCAGTTCTCACCCACACTCTAAAGATGAACTGGTTGGTGGGTAAATTGGCTTGGGATCAATGTAAAAAAATGTCCCTTGTGTAGGATAGTGTTAATGTGTGGGGATCGCTGGTCGGCGTGGACTCGGTGGGCCGAAGGGGCTGTTTCCGCGCTGTCTCTCCAAACTAAACTCCTGAATTCCTCGGTCAATAAATACGTGATTCATGATTGAGGGAAATAATGGGAATATTTATATTGATCAATGAGTTGATAAATTTCTCGGCCATCAGTGAGGGTTTTAGGAACGCTAGTCCTATTAACGTCAATTGAATATTTTGTAGATTCAAGCAATTTAGGTATTAATTGAGAGTTATTAACAATTTACTCAATGGTTTGATTGGTAAGATGAAAATCCTTAGTTAACAAGGATTATATTACAGTTGGGGCCTCATTGAAGGACAGAAATCAATACTTTTATAGACCAAGGTACTGATGGGCAGGCAATTGGTCAAACTACAGGAACTATATTCCCTGGTCATGTATCTGTACACTGTTAATGGATCGATTGTAATCATGTATTGTCTTTCTGCTGACAGGTTAGCACGCAACAAAAGCTTTTCACTGTACCTCGGTACACGTGACAATAAACTACACTGACCCAAGCCTACTCAACCTCTCCCTATAGCTCACGTCCTATAGTGTTGGCAACATCCTCGTAAATCTTTTCTGTACCCTTTCAAGCTTGACAACATTTTTCCTATAACATGGTGCCCGGAACTGAGAACGATACTCTAAACGCGGTCTCACTGCAACATGACCTTCCAGCTTCTATACTCGATACTCTGACTGATGAAGGGCAAAGTACCAAAAGCCTTTCTGACCACCCTATCTACCTGGGCCCCGACCTTCATGGAAAGAGGGTTGCCCATTTGAGACGGAGGTGACATGGAATTCCTTCCCTTGGAAAGGTGATGAACCTTTGAAAATCTCTGCCCCAGAGAGTGATGAAGGAAGTCATTGTGTTTGAGGTGGAGAGTGACATTGTTGTATCATGTATTGTCTTTCCGCTGACTGGTTAGCACACAACAAAAGCTTTTCACTGTACCTCGTTACATGCGACAATAAACTACACTGATATGATAAATTAATCGTTCCTCTTTGACGAATTCAAATCATTTCTCAACTTTCTCGTAAGCCTTTGGGGATGAAATTGGTCTCAGTAAGAAACCAGACTCTAGTGCATCTGCTATCAAAATTTGCACAAACCAGGCTAATGTCTGGATTTAGTTTAGATACAGCATGGAAACATGCCCTTCGGCCCATTTAGTCCACGTCAACCATCGATCACCTGTGCACCAATTCTATGTTAGAACCCTATCGCATCCTACACGCACTAGGGAGAATTTACAGAAGGCAATTAACCTAAAAACCGGCACGTCTTTGGAATGTGGGAGGACGTACAAGGGAGAACGTACAAACTCTGTACAGACAGCACCCGTAGTCAGGATTGAGCCCGGGGCTCTGGCGCTGTGAGGCAGCAACTCTACCGCTGAGCCACCATGCCTCCCATGAATTAGAATGTAATAGCTACAGGGAGAGGTTGGTCAGACTTGAAAGGACATCAAGAGCTGGAGTAACTCAGCGGGTCTGGCAGCATCTGTGGAGAACATGGATAGGTGACGTTTCACAGAGTGCTGGAGTAACTCAGCGGGTCAGGCAGCATCTATGGAGCTAAGGAAATAGGTAACGTTTCGGGTCGATACCCTTGCGGGTTTCGGCCCGAAACGTTGCCTATTTCCAGAAGGATTTCGGCCCGAAACGTTGCCTATTTCCTTAGCTCCATAGATGCTGCTGCACCATAACTGAGTGGGTCAGGCAGCATCTGTGGAGAACATGGATAGGCGACGTTTCACAGAGTGCTGGAGTAACTCAGCGGGTCATGCAGCATCTGTGGAGAACATGGATAGGTGACGTGTCACAGAGTGCTGGAGTAACTCAGCGGGTCAGGCAGCATCTGTGGAGAACGTGGATAGGTGACGTTTCACAGAGTGCTGGAGTAACTCAGTGCGTCAGGCAGCACTGTGGAGAACATGGATAAGTGACGTTCCGGGTTGGGACCCTTCCTCACATGACAAGGAGGCTCCATCTATGAAAGCGGGGGGAAAACATTTCCCATATGATGGGTGGAAATCGCTTTTAAAACATGCGGGAGTGCAGGAGTGAGCGGGGACACACACACACACACACAATGAGGCCTAGCATCTAGGACAGGGGTCGGCAACCCACGGCCCAGGGGCCGGATCCGGCCCTTAACCCGAAATCATCCGGCCCGCTGGCGTATTTTTTATCGTATTTTTTTTCAATTTGTTTTCGTGACCTGGGAACTGCAGCCAGTCCTGGGGTGGGTGAGCTGACCTGGGCGTGCTGGCAACTACAGGTCCTTAGGCCCACCATGTCTGCGCCTGCCAGCAATCACCCCATACACTAGCACCATCCCACACCCTAGGGACAATTTACCTCTACAAACCTGCACGTCTTTGGAGTGTGGGGCAGGCCAGGCAACCTGGGACTGGCTGCAACACCCACCTCTCAAATCAGTCCCCCCCGTCCCCCCCGTCCCCTCCCAGGATTTCCGCCCATGCACCCATCTCACTCATTCCGTCCCACTCTCATCTCTCCTTCCTCTCTTTCTCACAATCTCTCTCTCTCCCTCTTTCCCTGCCCCATCTCTATCATCTCGTAAAGCAGCACGTTTAATCCGGCAACAATATAAATATCTATCGTGGACATTTATATGGCTACAGGTTCCACAATTCAGCAAATACTTCTCCTGTTAAAATCTAATGGCAACTCTATAAAAAGGACATTCACTCTGCAGGTTTACTGCTGGCAATCTTTCTTCTTCACGTCACTCCTTGGCAGATTCCATTTAAAGGGGCGTTTATTTTCGGAGGGCAACGCATTTTTGGAACCTTTAGCAATCCAGGGATGTAGCTGGAACAATGACTGTGGCAGGTATTTTAACACCAACTTGGCACTTTGTGGCGCTAGTCACAGAGTGGCCGGAATCCACTGGGTTGTTACTGCCGGGAGTAGTCATAGCAACCAAACAAGGAGCCCTGAGCCATGGGAGTCATGGCAACACCTCAAACTTTCAAGAATACTTGGAAACAGAGAAGGCACCATTAACCATCGCCACCCCTTTCCACCTTCCGCGGAGACCGTTCCCTCCGTAACTCCCTGCTTAACGCGTGCCTTCCCACCTACCCCCGCCCCCTCCCCCCCCCTAGACATAACAAGGATAGAGGTACCCATGGTCCTCACCTTCCACCCCACCAGCCTCAATAGACAATAGGTGCAGGAGTAGGCCATTCGGCCCTTCGAGCCAGCACCGCCAATGTGATCATGGCTGATCATCCCCCAATCAGTACCCCGTTCCTGCCTTCTCCCCATATCCCCTGACTCCGCTATCTTTAAGAGCCCTATCTAGCTCTCTCTTGAAAGCATCCAGAGCACCTGTCTCCACCACCCTCTGGGGCAGAGAATTCCACAGACTCACCACTCTCCGTGAGAAAATGCGTTTCCTCGTCTCCGTTCTAAGTGGCTTACTCCTTATTCTTAAACTGTGGCCCCTGGTTCTGGACTCCCCCAACATCGGGAACATGTTTCCTACCTTTAGCGTGTCCAAGCCCCTAACAATCTTATATATTTCAATGAGATCTCCTCTCATGCTTCTGAACTCCAGAGTGTACAAGCCCAGCCACTCCATTCTCTCAGCATATGACAGTCCCGCAATCCCGGGAATTAACCTGGTGAACCTACGCTGCACTCCCTCAATAGCAAGAATGTCCTTCCTCAAATTAGGGGACCACAATACAACTGCACACAATACCACAGGAGTGGTCCCACTAGGGCCCTGTACAACTGCGGAAGGAACCTCCGCATCCTCCTCCGACATTCCCGCCACCTCCAACTTGATCCCACCACACCCTCACAACCTTCCCATCTCCATCCCCTTTCCACCTTCCGCAGAGAACACTCTCTCTGCGACTCTCTGGTTAACTCGTCCCTTCCCACCCAACCCACTCCCTTCCCCAGGTACCTTCCCTGGCAACCGCAGGAGATGCAACACCTGTTGCTTTACATTCTCCCTCACTTCCATCCAGGGACCCCAGCAATCCCACCAGGTGAGACCGAGGGTCACCTGCACTTCCTCTAACCTCATCTACTTCATCCAGTATTCCCAATGTGACCTCCAGTACATCAGCAGGAAAAGCATAGACTCGGCTATAGAACCGTACACCATGGAAACAGGCCCTTCAGCCCTTCAAGTTCATAGAAACATAGGAAATAGGTGCAGGAGTAGGCCATTCAGCCCTTCGAGCCTGCACCGCCATTCAATATGATCATGGCTGATCATCCAACTCAGTATCCTGTACCTGCCTTTTCTCCATACCCGCTGATCCCTTTAGCCACAAGGGCCACATCTAACTCCCTCTTAAATCCAGCCAATGAACTGTGGCCTCGACTACCCTCTGCAGCAGTGAGTTCCAGAGATTCACCACTCTCTGTGTAAATTTTTTTTTTCTCAACTCGGTCCTAAAAGATTTCCCCATTATCCTTAAACTGTGACCCCTTGTCCTCGACTTCCCCAACATCGGGAACAATCTTCCTGCATCTAGCCTGTCCAACCTCTTAAGAGTTTTATAAGTTTCTATAAGATCCCCCTCAATCTTCTAAATTCTAGCGAGTACAAGCCGAGTCTATCCAGTCTTTCTTCATATGAAAGTCCTGACATCCCAGGAATCAGTCTGGTGAGCCTTCTCCGTTTCTTAATCGTTGGGGCAGTCCAAGCCTCAACTACCTCCTCTAGCAGCTCATTCCATACACCCACCAGCCTTTGTGTGAAAAAGGTTACCCCTCAGATTCTATATTAAATCACTTCCCCTTCATCTTGAACCTGTGCCCTCTGATTCCCCCTACTTTGAGCAAGTCGAATATAACTTTGTAGACAAATACTACAGCATTGGCCTACATGTTAAACGTTCGTGTTATGTCCTGAAATTTATTTGTGCTGGCCAGTATTTCATCAGACAAGCCAAGAATCACAATGTTAAATCACTACCCCTTGGCAGTTGTCGTAGGAATCCATATAAACAAATGTACACACACAGATATATTTGCACACATTTATCACCGTGATGCATGCTTCTTACAAGTTAATTATCTCAGGAAAAAAACCTTATTTATGTTGGAGTGAGTTCTGGCTTTGTAGTCTAGAATCATGCCAAATTGGAACTTGGAACGATGGCTGCGCTCAAGAGAACAAACCTACTAGATACTTGATGATTAGTACATGGAGATCTCGTGCACAACCCAGCAAAGGTAACTGTACAGATCTCTGAAGACAGATCTTCATGGGACAGTGGCAGTGTGACACACATGCCTCTCACCCAGGCTTAGGGTAACCAACTGTCTCGTATTAGCCGGGACAGTTGGTTTAAGAATAAGGGGTAGGCCATTTAGAACAGAGACGAGGAAACACTTTTTCTCATAGAGAGTGGCGAGTCTGTGGAATTCTCTGCCTCAGAGGGCGGTGGAGGCCGGTTTTCTGGATGCTTTCAAGAGAGAGCTAGATAGGGTTCTTAAAAATAGCAGAGTCAGGGGATAAGGGGAGAAGGGAAGATTCTGAGAGTAGGGAAGATTCAAACAAGAGGACATGACATGAGAATTAAGGGACTGAAGTTTAGGGGTAACATGAGGGGGAACTTCTTTACTCAGAGAGTGGTGGCGGTGTGGAATGAGCTTCCAGTGAAGGTGGTGGAGGCAGGTTCATTTTTATCATTTAAAAATAAATTGGATAGTTATATGGATGGGAAGGGAATGGAGGGTTATGGTCTGAGCGCAGGCATATGGGACTAGGGGAGATTATGTGTTCGGCACGGACTAGAAGGGTCGGGATGGCCTGTTTCCGTGCTGTAATTGTTATATGGTTATATGGTTATAAGGCAGGAATGGGGCACTGATTGGGGATGATCAGCCATATTCACATTGAATGGCGGTGCAGGTCGAATGGCCTACTCCTGCACCTATAGTCTATTGACATCCCGTATATTGGGCTAAATTGGTTTGTCCCGTATGGGGCCGCCCTTGTCCCGTATTTGACCGCTACTACACGGGTCGAGGGGACTGTGGGGTCGGAGCGCCGCGTCCGGCCCCGCCTCACCCGTCCCGACGTAGTGCAGTGACCTTCGCTTACTGCTGACACCACCACCACCCCTCCTTCTCATGGCCGATCATCGGTTCACGAGTTGGACGTCGTGCGGCCGGGACCAAAACTCCTCAGCTGGCCCGCCGGCTGGGTTTTACGTGCTGTCCAGCACCCGGGGCCAACTCATCATTCACCCAGCCACGGCCCAGTCGGTCAACAAATTGCTTGTCGGGAATTGTTCCCATATTTTGACCTTTTGTCCCTTATTTGGGAGTGAGAAAGTTGTCAACTCTACCCAGGCTACACACTCACCCCCTGCCCCAGTCTGTTCCCTCTTCCAATCCACTTTGAGGGTGGCGCAGCTGGTAGTGCTGCTGCCTCGATTTACGAGGATGTTGCCAGGACTAGAGGGTGCGAGCTGTAGGGAGAGGTTGAGTCGGCTGGGTCTCTATTCGATGGAATGCAAGAGGTTGAGGGCTGATCTTATAGAGGTGTACAAAATCATGAGAGGAATAGATCGGGTAGACGCACAGAGTCTCTTGCCCAGAGCAGGGGAATCGAGGACATAGGGGAAAAGATTTAATAGGAATCTGAGGGGTGACTTTTACAAACAGAGGGTGGTGGGTGTATGGAACGGGAGAGGAGGTAGGAGGTGAGCAGAGGAGGTGTGCAGGACAATGCCTGGCAGCTAATAGGCTGATGCAGGTGAGCAAGGCTTTTGATTGTCTAACCATTTGCAAAAGGCCAGAGATGAAAAGGCGGACTGTGAGAGACAAGAGGATCGAAGATTTTAGTTTAGAGATACAGCGCGGAAACAGGCCCTTCGGCCCACCGGGTCCGCGCCGACCAGCGATCCCCGCACATTAACACTATCCTACACCCGCTAGGGGACAATTTTTACATTTACCAAGCAGATTAACCTACAAACCTGCACGTCTTTGGAGTGTGGGAGGAAACCGAAGATCTCGGAGACAACCCACGCAGGTCACGGGGAGAACGTACAAACTCCGCACAGACAGCACCCGTAGTCGGGATCGAACCCGGGTCTCCGGCGTTGCATTCGTTGTGAGGCAGCAACTCTACTGCTGAGCCACCGTGACCGCCCAGTTGTGAATTGTGAAGCTGGAGGCTGAAATGTCGCTGGAAGGGGAAACCTTTTCAATTGTCATTTGATAATACGATGAATTAATGGATGACGTAGGCAGGTGCCATTGTAACCAACAATGAATGATGCACTATAAAATACTGGGCGCCTGTTCCTCAATGTAACGAGCAAATAATATTCAGAATACTTGCTTAAGTGGAAACCACAGTCCCGATGTGCAACTGGGCGATAGATTTATACAGGAATTGGGGTATTTGTCCTTGCAGACACCGTAAATAGGCATAACATGGACAAGTTAAAGACAGACATCAAATTCCGCACTAACTCAGGCAGCATCTCTGGAGAAAAGGAATAGGTGACATTTTGGGTCGGGAAACTTTCTTCAAGTTGGAGAATTCAAACTTTGATTAGATTCCCCAAAGTCAGAGAAAAAGGGGGATGTTACCTAAAATTGGAGAGTTGAATGTTTCAATGTTTCTAAGTGGGTTATTGATTGGGGACGATCAGCCATGATCACATTGAATGGCGGTGCTGACTCGAAGGGCCGAATGGCCTCCTCCTGCACCTATTTTCTATGTATATGAGGTTATGGAGCGATGGCGATGGGGGTTAGGAGGGAGAGATAGATCAGCCATGATTGAATGGCGGTGTAAACTTGATGGGCCAAATGCCCGGATTCTGCTCCTATCACTTGTGAACTGATCCTAGAGTTGCAATTTTTAAGAAAGAACTGCAGATGCTGGAAAAATCGAAGGTAGACAAAAAAAATCGAAGGTAGATGACACTGAAGAAAGGTCTCGACCCGAAACGTCACCTATTCCTTCGCTCCACGGATGCTGCAGTAACCGCCGAGTTTCTCCAGCATTTTTGTCCACCCAGGGTTGCTATTGAATGCTGTTGTGACCTATTTATTTCTCTGCAGTGCACTCAGATGCAGTTTAATCCACAGATGGTTTGCGTAATTATGATGTTTTTTTAAATTTGGCAGCATTGTGCCTGAGATTACATCCAGTGCTGTCAACTACACAGAACGGACTGACAGATGTTGAGATGTTTTCAGTCGGCTATCGAAAGATTCCTGGAAGGAATGGACCACGTGATTGGCATTAACGGGACATTAATATTACACAAGGACACATCTCCCTGGGAATTCTGTGTTCTTTATTTTTCTCATTTTCCCCCTGCCCTCGTGTCTGGAATGTGATGGCGGAGAGTTCAGGGTCGTTTAGATTCCATCAGAGTTGAAGTAAACAAACCATCCAAGGACACGCTCGGATATGACGTCGGCCGATGATTCACTCAGCGCGGTGCTCGGAAAGACAGGACTATGATCCCACACGAGGCGAGCAGATGGACTGTTTCATTTCCCTTCATAAATGTCATGAAGATCGCTTTGGGAACATGGAAATCGGAGTGTTCTCAGGCAGATGGTGAAGGTTCGTCACTGATGATTGAGCAAATCGTTAAACGGGGAGCATCCACGGTTCACATTGGGAAGAGATCGCATAGTTCCACCCCTTCTGGAGACCACCCAGTGACAGATCATCAATCACCTGCTGACATGGACCGAGATGAGGAAAAACCTTTTCACCCAGAGAGTTGCGAATCTGTGGAATTCTCTGCCACAGTGGAGGCCAATTCACTGGATGTTTTCTTTTTGTTTTACATAACATTTTTATTAGAAGCAAACACACATTATGATAAAAACACTTCATGTATATCAGTCGTACATTATTAATATGGATGGATTCTGCTACTAGTTTTTGGCTAATAGATAGAGGAAGAAAGAAAGAGAAAAAAAACACAAATGTCAAGATTAAAAAACAGAATGGAATGATACATCATTGGTTTGTAAATTATAAAGTATAACTTTTCATCTAATCCCGAGTTCAAGCTTCAGTGAGGTTCCCATGCTGAACCGACCTACCCCTTCAAATAGTCAATGAATGGAGACCATATTCTAACAAAAAGTTCTTGTTTGTCCATTAAGACAAGTCTGATTCTTTCCAGGTGTAGGGTCTCCGACATTTCCACAATCCACATTTTAATTGTGGGGGTTATAGGGCCTTTCCAAAATGTTAGTATTCATTTTTTCCCAGTTATTATACTGTAGTTGAGAATGTATCTTTGGCTTGTTGTGCCTGTTAGACAATTCACTGGATGTTTACAAGAGAGATTTAAAGCCCTGTCCCACGGTACGAGTTCATTCCAAGAGCTCTCCCGAGTTTAAAAAAAAAAAATCAACCTCGTGGTAAGTACGGAGAATGAACGTAGCGGGTACGTCGGAGCTCGGGGACGTCTCTTAGCGTTAACGGTAGGTACTCGGGAAGACTCGCTAACGGCAGGCAAGCACAGGAAGACTCGTGAAGATTTCCACGAGAGCCCTGAGTACCGACGAGTGGCCATTACCGTAAATCTCCTAGTTCGAATCAGGGCAAACCCGGGAGAGCTCTTGGAATGAACTCGTACCGTGGGACAGGGGTTTTAGATTTAGCTTTTAGGGCTAATGGAATCAAGGGATATGGGGAGAAAGCAGGAATGGAGATACTGATTTAGGATGATCAGCCACGATCATATTGAATGGCGGTGCAGGCTCAAAGAGCCAAGTGGCCTTCTCCTGCTGCTATTTTCTATTTCTATGTTTTATGCGGCAGAGTCTCTTGCCCAAAGTAGGTGGGATTGAGAACCAGAGTGCTGAGGTTTAAGTTGAAGGGGGAACGATTTTATGGGAATCAGAGGGGTAACTTTTTCCACACAAAGGGTGGTGGGTGTGTGGTACGAGCTGTCGGAAGAGGTAGTTGAGGCAGGGACTATCACAATTAGGCAGGTACACGGATAGGACAGGTTTAGAGGGATATGGGCCTATTAGAGTCAGTCACTCTGGAAGATCGTGAGCGAGGTCACAAATGTGATTCTAAGCTGTGAATCAACTGGACTGAGTCAGTAATGTACAATGCACAAAGGGTGGTGGGTGTATGGAACGAGCTGCCAGAGAAGGTAGTTGAGGCTGGCTCTATTGCAGTATGCAAGACATTTCAAGTCAAGTCAAGTCAAGTTTATTTGTCACATACACATACGAGATGTGCAGTGAAATGAAAGTGGCAATGCTCGCGGAACAACAAAACAACCAAACAAATTATAAACACAATCATAACACACATATTATTTTACATAATAAATAATAGAAGGAAAAACGTTCTGTACAGTTAGTCCCTGGTGAGAAAGGCGTTTACAGTCCGAATTGCCTCTGGGAAGAAACTCCTTCTCAACCTCTCCGTTCTCACTGCGTGGCAACGGAGGCGTTTGCCTGACCGTAGCGGCTGGAACAGTCCGTTGCAGGGGTGGAAGAGGTCTCTCATGATTTTGTTTGCTCTGGAGTTGCACCTCCTGTTGTATAGTTCCTGCAGGGGGGTGAGTGAAGTTCCCATAGTGCGTTCGGCCGAACGCACTACTCTCTGCAGAGCCTTCTTGTCCTTGGCAGAGCAATTCCCGAACCAGATGGTAATGTTCCCGGACAAGATGCTTTCCACCGCCGCTGCGTAGAAGCACTGGAGGATCCTCGGAGACACTCTGAATTTCCTCAATTGCCTGAGGTGGTAAAGGCGCTGCCTTGCCTTACTCACCAGTGCTGAGGCGTGTGATGACCATGTCATATCCTCAGAGATGTGGACTCCCAGATATTTAAAACAGTTCACCCTATCCACAGGATCCCCATTTATACTCAATGGAGTGTACGTCCTCGGATGATGTGCCCTCCTAAAGTCCATGATCAGCTCCTTCGTTTTTTTGATGTTCAAGAGGAGGCTGTTCTCCTGGCACCAGAGTGCTAGATCAGCCACCTCCTCCCGGTAGGCCTTCTCATCATTGTCTGAGATCAGGCCCACCACCACAGTGTCATCAGCAAACTTAATTATTGAATTGGAGCTGAACCTAGCTACACAGTCATGTGTGTACAGGGAGTACAATAGGGGGCTGAGGACGCAACCCTGGGGCGATCCTGTGCTCAGGGTGAGGGACTTTGATGTATTCCCTCCCATCTTGACTACCTGGGGCCTGGTGGTGAGAAAGTCCAGGACCCAGGCACACAGGGAGGTGTTGAGCCCCAATTCCAGTAGCTTCCCGGCCAGTCTGGTGGGGACTATCGTGTTGAAGGCTGAACTGTAGTCTATGAACAGCATCCTCACGTAGCCCCCCTTCTGGCTGTCCAGATGGGAGAGAGCGGTGTGCAAGACCTGGGAGACCACATCGCATTTTTAGACAGGCATAGGATAGGTTTAGAGGGATATGGGCCAAACGCAGGCAGGTGGGACTAGTGTAGATGGGACACACTGGTCAGCGTGGACAAGTTGGGCCGAAGGGCCTGTTTCCACGTTGTGGGACTCCATGATTGCAATCAAGCCGCCCACTGTGTACAGATACAGGACAAGTAGCCCTTATTTCTGAGGCCTCTTCTCATTTTCTTCGTTTTAGTTTAGTCTAGTTTAGAGATAACATGGAAACAGGCCCTTCAGCCCACCGAGTCCGCACTGACTAGCGATCCATGCACATTAACACTACCCCGAACACACTAGGGACAATTTAACCATCATACCAAGCCAATTAACCTGCAAACTTGTACGACTTTTGAGTGTGGAAGGAAGCCCACACAGGTCATGGGAAGGTAGACACAAAATGCTGGAGTAACTCAGTGAGCGAGGCAGCATAGTTACCCATTCGAGACCCGAAACGTCACCCATTCCTTCTCTCCAGAGATGCTGCCTCACCTGCTGAGTTACTCCAGCATTTTGTGTCTACCTTCGATTTTACCAGTATCTGCAGTTCTATCTTACACAGGTCACGGGGAGAATGTGCATGCATACTCCGTACAGACAGCACCGTGTAGCCAGGATCAAACCCGGGTCTCCAGCGCTGTAAAGGCAGCGACTCTACCACTGCGCCACCGTGCCGAGCGTTTCTTTTTCCTAATTCCGGTTAAGGCCCTGTCCCACTTCCCCGAGTTGCTCACGAACTCCCCCAAGTTTTCCCCTTGATTCGGACTCGGAGAATTACAGTAATAGCCGTTCGTAGGTACTCAGGGCTATTTTTTTTTTTTAAACTTGTGGACATTTTCCAACATGTTGAAAAAATGTCCCGACTTACCCGATGCCCTGAGTTCCTACGGCTGGCATTACGAGCCGCTACGAAACGTCTACGGACACCTACGGGCTCTCTACCGACATTACAGTTTAAGAATAAGGAGTAAGCCATTTAGAACGGAGACGAGGAAACACTTTTTCCTCACAGAGAGTGGTGAGTCTGTGGAATTCTCTGCCTCAGAGGGCGGTGGAGGCAGGTTCTCTGGATGCTTTCAAGAGAGAGCTAGATAGGGCTCTTAAAAATTGCAGAGTCAGGGGATATGGGGAGAAGGCTGGTTGGGGATGATCAGCCATGATCACATTGAATGGCGGTGCTGGCTCGAAGGGCCGAATGGCCTACTCCTGCACCTATTGTCTATTGTTTATTACCCGACATTCCCCGAGTTCGAATCAAGGGGAAAACTCGGGAGAGTTTGTGAGTAACTCGGGAAAGTGGGACAGGGCCTTTATTAGGACCCGAAGGAAATTCTTGTTTATCAAGTCAAGTCAAGTCAAGTTTATTTGTCACATACACATACGAGATGTGCAGTGAAATGAAAGTGGCAATGCTCGCGGACTTTTGTGCAAAAGACAAACAACAAAACAACCAAACAAATTATAAACACAATCATAACACACATATTCTTTTACATAATAAATAATGGAAGGAAAAACGTTCTGTAGAGTTAGTCCCTGGTGAGATAGGCGTTTACAGTCCGAATTGCCTCTGGGAAGAAACTCCTTCTCAACCTCTCCGTTCTCACAGCATGGCAACGGAGGCGTTTGCCTGACCGTAGCAGCTGGAACAGTCCGTTGCAGGGGTGGAAGGGGTCTCCCATGATTTTATTTGCTCTGGAGTTGCACCTCCTGTTGTATAGTTCCTGCAGGGGGGGCGAGTGAAGTTCCCATAGTGCGTTCGGCCGAACGCACTACTCTCTGCAGAGCCTTCTTGTCCTTGGCAGAGCAATTCCCAAACCAGATGGTAATGTTCCTGGACAAGATGCTTTCCACCGCCGCTGCGTAGAAGCACTGGAGGATCCTTGGAAACTCTCTGAATTTCCTCAATTGCCTGAGGTGGTGAAGGCGCTACCTTGCCTTACTCACGAGTGCTGAGGCGTGTGATGCCCATGTCATATCCATGTGGACTCCCAGATATTTAAAACAGTTCACCCTATCCACAGGATCCCCATTTATCCTCAATGGAGTGTACGTCCTCGGATGATGTGCCCTCCTAAAGTCCATGATCAGCTCCTTCGTTTTTTTGATGTTCAAGAGGAGGCTGTTGTCCTGGCACCAGAGCGCTAGATCAGCCACCTCCTCCCGGTAGGCCTTCTCATCATTGTCTGAGATCAGGCCCACCACCACAGTGTCATCAGCAAACTTAATTATTGAATTTATGGAACCTCTTGTGGCAACAACTGGTTAATACAGCAATGTTGAGAAATGGGACGCATCCTTGTGTACTTGCCAAATCCTTCCCCAATACAAACCCCACAGCAACCAGGAGACTTGTGCAACCTGAAACCCGAACTTCAGCAGCCCTTTTCACATAACACACTTGCCACAATTTGCCAGTAATCTGTCTTGTATGTGAAATCCATCAGTAACATATTTATGCAGTAACAAAGACACACTTGTTAATATTTGCCCGGACTGGGCAGAATGGGGCCCAGAACACTGAAAAAATTCCACAGTGGCCATCCCACGTAATATTCCCTTTGCTAATCATTCCTCGGGCCTGGCAGGGTTATTTCTCCGAGGGAAGGATTAGGAGAATGCAGAAACCCTTCGCGCTAGTTCACGTTTGACGTTGGTGCAAGGGCTGTTTGTGGTTGGATGTGGAAGATGGTTGAAACTTGAAACAAAGGAAATATTTTATTTGACCCAATCGCAATAAAAACGACACACACTGTCTGCTTTAAATTTAAAAAAAAATACTGAGTAATAGGTTACATTTCATTTGTTAAAAGAAGTGTAAAATGTTGGAATAAGCAGCACGAGATTTTTTAAATACAAATAAATGTAAATCTCTCCCCCTCCCACTCCGTCTCCGACCTCTCTGTCCTGGGTCTCCTCCATGGCCAGAGCGAGCAACGCTGGAAATTGGAGGAACAGCACCTCATATTCCGCTTGGGGAGTCTGCATCCTGGGGGCATGAACATCGAATTCTCCCAATTTTGTTAGTCCTTGCTGTCTCCTCCCATCCCCCAGCCTTCGGGCTCCTCCTCCTTTTTCCTTTCTTGTCCCCCCCCCCCCCCCCCAGATCAGTCTGAAGACGGGTTTTGGCCCGAAACGTTGCCCATTTCCTTCGATCCATAGATGCTGCTGCACCCGCTGAGTTTCTCCAGCTTTTTTGTGTACCTTCGATTTTCCAGCATCTGCAGTTCCTTCTTAAACACTAAATGTAAATCTCGTTTTGCAATTAATTTAAAGTTCCACCTTCATGAAATGCCCACTATCTAAACAATAGACAATAGGTGCAGGAGTAGGCCATTCGGCTCTTTGAGCCTGCACCGCCAGTCAATATGATCATGGCTGTTCATCCAACTCAGTATCCTGTACCTGCCTTCTCTCCATACCCCCTGATCCCTTTAGCCACATCTAACTCCCTCTTAAATATAGTCAATGAACCGGCCTCAACTACCTCAATGGCAGAGAGTTCCAGAGATTCGCCACTCTCTGTGTGAAAAATGTTTCTCTCATCTCGGTTTTAAAGGATTTCCCCCTTATCCTTAAACTGTGACCCCTTGTCCTGGACTTCCCCAACATCGGGAATAATCTTCCTGCATCTAGCCTGTCCCACCCCTTAAGAATTTTGTAAGTTTCTATAAGATCCCTCCCTCAATCTTCTAAATTCTAGCGAGTACAAGCCGAGTCATCAAATTGGCTGTTGATTTTGCGTAGCATTGTTTTTTGCTTTTTGTCGTTTTGTTTGGTGTTCACAAAGCCAGAGTCTCACACTGAGTAATGGAAACCTTCCTCTCTGCTGTCAGCTCTTGGAGTTGAGTATTCCCACGTCGGTCTTGGCAAGGGATAATTACATAGTAATGTTACTTCGACTCTGCCCAGCTGCACGTGTGTGTTCTTCATTTTCAATCCTCCTACTCTGGGCAAGAGACGCTGTGCATCCACCCGATCTATTCCTCTCACAATTTTGTACACATCTTTTCCCCTTCACCTTAAAACTAGGTCCTCTGGGCTTGTATACTCTGGAATTTAGAAGGATGAGGGGATCTTATTGAAATATATAAGGTTATTAAGGGTTTGGACATGCTCGAGGCAGGAAACATGTTCCCGCTGTTAGGGAAGTCTAGAACCAGGGGCCACACTTTAAGAATAAGGGGTAGGCCATTTAAAACGGAGACGAGGAAACACTTTTTCCCTCACAGAGAGTGGTGAGTCAATGGAATTCTCCGCCTCAGGGGGCGGTGGAGGCCGGTTCTCTGGATACTTTCAAGAGAGAGCTAGATTGGGCTCTTAAAGATATCGGAGTCAGTGGATATGGGCCATACGAGCATCTCTCATAGCTGGCTACCTGGTAAATCCAACAAGTTGGGTTCAAGTACTTCCTGCTGCAGGATAGGTCACCGGGAACATTGGTGTGAACAGGTTATCTGGGTCATTACCCAAATGTAAAGCCATTGCACCAACCCAATGCAAGAGGTTAATTGCCACATGTTAATGGAACAATTAAGTTATTACATGCAACAGCAGAACAGGCCCGTAAACACAATACATTGTGTAGGAAGGAACTGCATGTGCTGGTTTACACCGAAGATAGACACAAAATGCTGGAGTAACTCAGTGGGACAGGCAGCATCTCTGAATGGGTGACGTTTCGGGTCGTCTGAAGAAGGGTCATAAGGTCATGGGATAGGAGCAGAATTAGGCCATTCGACCCATCAAGTCTACTCTGCCATTCAATCGTGGCAGATCTAACTCTCCCTCCTAACCCCATTCTCCTGCCTTCTCCCCATAAACCCCCCCGACACCCGTACTAATGAAGAATCTATCTATCTATCAATCTCTGCCTTAAAAATATCCACTGACTTGGCCTCCACAGCTTTCTATCACCTAAGAGAGGTGAAAAAGGTCTGCGTTTCAAGTCGAGATCCTTCTTCAGACTGAGATTCAGGGGAGTGGGAGACATAAAGATATGGAAGGGTAAGGTGTGAAAACACAGATCAAAGGGGCCGATGATCAAGAAAATGTAGACTCGTTCATTATTAGCTGAGAGGAAGGTGACAGCGAGGCATACAATTGGTAACATAACCAGGAGGACAATGAAACTAGTTGGAGAACTAGGATATATAGTTCGATTTAAAAATTCGATAAGTTAACTGTAACGCTGATATAAATACAAAGGTCCGTAGTGTAACCAAAGACACAGTCCATTGAAAATCGTAGCTGCTGAGGTTAGTGTTGTGCAGTGTTCAAGAGCTTGATGGTGTTGTGGTTTACCAGACTAAAATTAAAGATAAGGTGACAGACACGGAGAATTCTTCAAGAAGATGAGAAGCCTTTAATTTGCACAAATCTGGGCCTGGAACATTCAGAGAAAGTACAGCTCGGCCACTCTCCAAATGTTCTCGGATCCATAATTTCAAGCAGCATTTTATTATAATTTCAGTTCTTATCTTTGGTTGCTTAGCATGCATGTTTTTACTAACTTTAACCTCTCACTGTCCTTGCCCTTTATCTCCAATCTCCGAGTTACCATGATGTTCTAACTGAAGCAAAATAAACTAGGCAATAACATGTTTTTGGGCCTTGACTTCTGATCACATAAAAATAGCTGACATCTGCGAGCTTTACTAAATGTTTTTAAACATATTGGTAACATTAAGAAGTAACGCGTTTCTTTTATATAGAATGTATATAGCTTCTATAATGGTTGCTGGGAAGAAGCTGTTCTTGAACCTGGAGGTCACGGCTTTCAGCTCCAGCACCATTTTCCCACCCGATGAAAGTGGCGAGTGTCCGTAATGCCCTGATCCACCACCATGGTGATACTCTCTTAATTCATTTGCTTCCAACGTGGGTGCTGGAAATCGGGCATGTTGCCGAGAACAAATGAGGACCCAGCATGGGGGGGACCACCGTGAGGGGGGGGGGGGAGACGAAGAAGAAGAGAACCGAGGACCCAGTGTAGAATACTTTGTAACATTGTCTGCGCCCTTTATGTGGCAACTCTTCGCATACCTTGGGTACGCAAAGCAAAGAATATCACTGTGGCTAAACTGCCCATTTAATTGAGAAAACACACAAAATTCTGGATGAATTCAGTGGGTCAGGCAGCATCGTTGGAGGGAATGGACAGGCGACGTTTTGGGTCGGGACCCTTCTTCAAACTGATTGCAGTAGGGATAGGAGAAAGCATAAGAGGAGAGGATAAGAGGCAGGAAACAAGGTCCCAATGTTGGGGGAGTCCAGAACCAGGGGCCACACACAGTTTAAGAATAAGGGGTCAGCCGTTTAGAATGGAGACGAGGAAAAACCTTTTCACACAGAGAGTTGTGAGTCTGTGGAATTCTCTGCCTCAGAGGGCTGTGGAGGCAGGTTCTCTGGATACTTTCAAGAGAGAGCTAGATAAAGATTCAAGAGAGGGCTGTTAAAGATAGTGGAGTCAGGGGAGAAGGCAGGAACGGGGTACTGATTGTGGATGATCAGTCATGATCACATTGAATGGCGGCGCTGACTCGAGGGGCCGAATGGCCTACTCCTGCATCACTTGTCTATTGAGAGGTAGGGATGGGAGGAAGCCAATTGAGTGATAGGTGGATACGAGTGAAGGGGGGAGACGACTACACAATAAAATGGTCGCCTGGTCCACGTTTGGTCTCACCGATGCAATGGAGGCCACATGGGGAGTAGCTCAAATACAATGGACGAGGTTGGAGGAGGTGCCTGTTCATCTCTGACTCACCTGGAAGGTCTGTGTGCTCCATGGATGGAGGTGTGGGAGGAGGTGTAGGGACAGGTGTTGCATCTCCTGTGGTTGCTGGGGAATGTACCTGGGGAGGGGGCGGGCAGGGTGGCAATGGATGGGTGCACCTCCTCAAGTTGTACCCATTGAATTGGGCTGGTTGAGAGTGGGCTGCAGTGACAGTGGACAGGCAATCTCTTTAGACTCAAAGTGAAGGATCTTTGATTAATGTGATATTATGTGAAGAAACGTCAGGGTTTTTGTGAACGGAGATGCAAACAAGAAAAGATGACGTCAATGATATTACCTCAACCATTCTTCTTGGCATTGGCTGCATGAGCTGAACTGGTCCAATAAGTCTCAATGCCAAATTGACAAAGACGTGTACAATGCAACATGCCAACATTGGGATGGAGAAGTGGCTTTTAGTTTAGAGTCACATCATTCACCCGTTCACGCTAGTTCTGTGGCCCCCCACTTTCTCACCCACTCCCAACACACAGGGGGACAATGTTACAGTCGGCCAATTGACCTACAAACCCGCACGTCTTTGGAATGTGGGAGGAAACCAGAGCACCCGGAGAAAACCCACGTGGTCACAGGGAGAACGTGCAAACTCTAGAAGCCTAGGGAACATGGAGATGATGTTTCCACTCGTGGGAGAGTCTAGGATTCAGCTACGGAATAAAAAGATATACCCTTAAAATGGAGATGAGGAATTTCTTTCGCCATTGGTGGTGAATTAGTTGAATTCATTGCCACAGACGGCTGTGGAGGCCAAGTCAATGGATATTTTTTTTTAAAGCGGAGGTTGATAGGTTCTTGATCAGTAAGGGTTTCAAAGGCCATAGAGGTACGCAGGATGAAATTTGCAGGACATGTACTCAGAATGTCACCAGAACGTGCACCCAGGATGACATGGCAATGACGGAAGAAGGAAAAGAGGCCGACCAAAACTCACATGGAGGCGAGCATTCCAGAAGGATTTGGAAGCCCGGGATGCAAGCCTATCGAAGGTGGAAGACGTCGCACATGACCAAACAGAATGGCGAAAACTTGCTGCCCAATGCATTCAGTGTGGGAGGATCCGAGTCTAAACCCCCCGTCCCACTGTACGAGGTAATTCAAGAGTTCTCCCCAGTTTTCCCCCCCCCCGATTCGAACTCGGAGAATGTCCATAGCGGGTCCGTAGGAGTTCGTGGATGTCCCGTAGCGGCCCGTACGAGTAACGGCAGGTACTCGGGACATCCGGTAAACTCGTGACGTTTTTTCAACACTGCGAAAAATGTCCACGAGTAAAAATAAAAAAAAAATTGTGATGAAGAAAATAGTTTTTTTTTACTTGTACGAGCCGCTACAAGACATCTGTGAACTCCTACGGACCCGCTACGGACATTCTCCGTGGTCGAATCGGGAAAACTCGGGAGAACTCTTGACTTATCTCGTACAGTGGGACAGGCCCTTAAGTCAAAGGTTACAGAGAAGGCAGGAGAAATGGGTTGAGAGGGCAAAGTAGATCAGCCATGATCAAATGGCAGAGAAGACGCGATGGGCCGAATGGCCTAATTATGGTTCTATGTCTTAAGATCTCCACACTGATAGCACCCAAGGTCAGGATCAATACTGGATCCCTGGCGCTGTGAGGCAGAGGTTCTCCCAGCTGCCAATTTTCCAGGGACATTTTTCAGTGTCATTTCTCAAACTGTTCCATGTTGCCGAGCAGATTGATGAAGAACCACTTTGAGAATTGCATCAAAAATAGACCACCACCCAAATGCTGCAGAAAACTCTCTACGATCTTGTCACATAGAAACATAGAAAATAGGTGCAGGAGTAGGCCATTCGGCCCTTCGAGCCTGCACCGCCATTCAATATGATCATGGCTGATCATCCAACTCAGTATCCCATCCCTGCCTTCTCTCCATACCCTCGATCCCTTTAGCCACAAGGGCCACATCTAACTCCCTCTTAAATATAGCCAATGAACTGTGGCCTCAATTACCTTCTGCGGCAGAGAATTCCACAGATTCACCACTCTCTGTGTAAAAAATGATTTTCTCATCTCAGTCCTAAAAGATTTCCCCCTTATCCTTAAACTGTGACCCCTAGTTCTGGACTTCCCCAACATCGGGAACAATCTTCCTGCATCTAGCCTGTCCAACCCCTTAAGAATTTTGTATAATGTTCTATAATCTTCTAAATTCTAGCGTGTACAAGCCAAGTCTATCCAGTTCTAGCTTCTACAAGCCGAGTCACTGCCTCGAGTGATTTAATTTGCTGCCTGGGCCATCCTTGGATGGTTTTCTGGAGAGGAATGGGTGACGTTTCAGGTCGAGACCCTTCTTCAGACTGGTTAGGGATATGGGAAACGAGAGATATAGAGAGTGATGTAGAGAGATAAAGAACAATGAATGAAAGATATGCAAAAAAGTAACGATGATGAAGGAACCAGGCCAGCGATAGCCGTTTGTTGGGTGAAAACGACATCTTGTTCAGTGGGTCTGAAGAAGGGTCTCGACCCGAAACATCACCAATTCCTTCGCTCCATAGATGCTGCCTCACCCGCTGAGTTTCTCCAGCATTTTTGTCTACCTTCGATTTTTCCAGCATCCGCAGTTCCTTCTCGAACATCTTGTTCATCACAGCATTCATCACTTGACTTGTTTAGTTTAGAGATACAGCGCCGAAACAGGCCCTTCGGCCCACTGAGTCCACACCGCCCAGCGATCCCCGCACACCAACACTACCTTACACACACTAGGGACAATTTTACTGAAACCAATTAAACTACAAACCTGCACGTCTTTGGAGTGTGGGAGGAGACCAAAGATCCCGGAGAAAACCCACGCAGATCACGGGGAGAAGGTACAAGCTCCATACAGACTGCACCCGTAGACGGGATCGAACCCGGGTCTCTGGCGCTGTGAGGCAGCAACTCTACCGCTGCGCCACCCTGCCGCCCGGTAAACTGTTCTGGAGCCGCAAGGAACTGCAAGTGCTGGAAGCTTCAGCAAACACAAAGTGCTGGAGGATCTCAATGAGTCAGGCAGCATCTGTGGAAGGAAGTGCGCAGGTGACATTTCGGGCTGGGAGCCCCCCGCAGACTGATGAGGAAGCACTGATGACAGATACTGCCTGGCCCATTGAGTTCCGAGTCACCTCCAGCACTTTGTCTGTTGTTTATCTAAACTCTCTTGCCACTGATAAGTTAACGCGTAAAAATAACCGCGACGATAATATTTTAGTAGTGTCAGTACACTGCCTCACAGCGCCAGAGACTGGGTTTGATCCCGACCTGGGGTGCTGTCTGTAAGGAGTTTGCATGTTCTACCTGTTTGACTGCGTGGGTTTCCTCTGGGTGCTCCGGTTTCCTCCCACATCCCAAAGACGTGCGGGCTTGTAGGTTAATTGGCGCACCGTAAATTGCCCCCTGGTGCGTCGGGAGAGGAATAGCACTGAACTGGTGTGAACGGGTTGATCGCTGGTCGGGGTGGACTCGATGGGCCGAAGGGCCCCCCGTTTCCATGGTGCGTCTCCAAACTAAACTAAACATGGAGCTTTATTCTTTAAACACACTTGACAGGAGCTTGGATGAGCTCAAGTCTGAAGTAAATTTATTGGAACCTGTGACGCATGTAATGCTGAATAGTACATCGGTTGATAGCAGAGTACGACACAGTGAATGTCTGACAGCACCCAGTGGCCAGGAAGATGCACGGGTCTATGGTGCTGTAAGGCAGCAACTCGACTGCTGTGCCATCATGCCACCGACTGCGATGTTTTGGTCTGGATCCTTCTTAGAAACATAGAAACATAGAAATTAGGTGCAGGAGTAGGCCATTCGGCCCTTCGAGCCTGCACCATTCGCCATTCAATATGATCATGGCTGATCATCCAACTCAGTATCCCGTACCTGCCTTCTCTCCATACCCCCTGATCCCTTTAGCCACAAGGGCCACATCTAACTCCCTCTTAAATATAGCCAATGAACTGTGGCCTCAACTACCCTCTGTGGCAGAGAGTTCCAGAGATTCACCACTCTCTGTGTGAAAAAAGTTCTTCTCATCTCGGTTTTAAAGGATTTCCCCCTTATCCTTAAGCTGTGACCCCTTGTCCTGGACTTCCCCAACATCGGGAACAATCTTCCTGCATCTAGCCTGTCCAACCCCTTAAGAATTTTGTAAGTTTCTATAAGATCCACTCTCAATCTTCTAAATTCTAGAGAGTATAAACTAAGTCTTCAGAGGGCTTGTGTGTGGGGGGGGGGGGGGGGGGGGGGGGGGGGGAAATACAAGACTAAGCCCTCTCGAAGGGGGTGGGGAATATAGAAACATAGAAAATAGGTGCAGGAGGAGGCCATTCGGCCCTTCGTGCCAGCACCGTGCCTGCCTCCTCCCCATATCCCTCGATTCCACTAGCCCCTAGAGCTCTATCCAAACCCTCTCTTAAATCCATCCAGTGATTTGGCCTCCACTGCCCTCGGTGGCAGGGGAATTCCACAAATTCACAACTCTCCGGGTGAAAAACAGGAGAGAGTTTTCCTACCGATGGCAGGGCAGTGATTGCTCAGTAAAATAACCAAAAAGACAAAGTGTAACGAGACATCCATCAAATTCAGGGGAAACCGAAGATCTCGGAGAAAACCCACGCAGGTCACGAGGGAGAACGTACAAACTCCGTACAGGCAGCATCCGTAGTCGGGATCGAAACTGCATTCGCTGTAAGGCAGCAACTCTACCGCTGTGCCACCGTGACTGCCCTTGCATGTGTATATACATGTGTACACACACACACAACAAGCATTTTAGCTCTCGTTTAAATAGATTGTCCACTGCGTACTATGTTTGCATGTTCTGTTGTGCTGCTGTAAGTAAGAATGCCATTGTTCTATCTGGGACATATGCCAATCAAACACTCTTGACTTCCAAATGGCCTTTAAAAGGTGGTAAGTGTACATACCCCTTGCTTCCTCTGCCTGCTCATCCCACATAGCCGACACGTTCTGTGTGAAATGTTTCCCCTCGTATCCCATTTAAATTTCCCCCTGAAGGGTCTCGACCCGAAACGTCACCTATTCCTTCGCTCCATAGGTGCTGCCTCACCCGCTGAGTTTCTCCAGAATTTTTGTCTACCAAATGAATCGTTATGGTTTGTGCCTCTCTTGAGTTTGTACACCTCCACAAGGTTGGCCAAGGGAATTCACTGCCACGGACGGCTGTGGAGGCCACGCCATTGAGTATTTTTAAAGCGGAGATTGATACTTCAGAACTGCAGATGCTGGTAAAATGGAAGGTAGACACAAAATGCTGGAGAATCTCAGCGGGTGAGGCAGCATCTATGGAGCAGCATTTCTCCATGCTGAGGCTCTCCAGCGTTTTGATACTGTAGGTCCTTGATTAGTAAGAGCATCAAAGGTTACGGGGAGAAGGCAGGAGAATGGAGCTGAGAGGGGAAAGTAGATCAGCCATGATCAAATGGCAGAGCAGATCCGATGGGTCGAATGGCCCAAATCTGCTCCTATTTCTCATATCAATTAAAAAGTTATATTTGTCAACAGCCTTTCCAACAGTCCACACATATCGGCTCTTGTCAAATCCCCATTTACCCCCCGTTCCCGACAACTTCCCCCTAAATATAAACTGCACCCGTCTCCAGTACCATCACACCTTCTCTGTCATGTCATAAGGAATAGGAGTAGAATTAGGCCATTCAGCCCATCAAGTCTACCCCGCCATTCAATCATGGCTGATCTACCTCTCCCTCCCAACCCCATTCTCCTGCCTTCTCCCCATAACACCCGACACCCGCACTAATCAACCCTGTAACCGTTAGTTTCATAGTTCAGTACGATCATGTAGAATAGAAACAGGTCCTTCGGCCCACTGAGTTCACGCCGGCCAGCGATCACCCGTTCACACTAGTTCTATGTTATCCCACTGTCTAATCCACTCCCGACTAGACAATAGACACAGTAGTAGACCTTTCGGCCCTTCGAGCAATTTACAGAAGCCAATTAACCTACAAACCCGCCTTTGGGATGTGGGAGGAAACCAGAGCTCCCAGAGAAAAACCCACCTGGTCACAAGAAGAACGTGCAAACTCCACACAGATAGGGTCCAAAGTCAGGATCGAACCGGGGAACTCTGGCGCTGAGAGGCAGCAGCTCTACCAGCTGCGCCACCCTAAAGTGGTGAGGAGAAATGCATTGTGTAACGGCTCAGGAGCTGGGCAGTGAATCCCACCACACGCTGGGTGTTACGAAAGACTTTTCTTCCAAGGGGAGCCAGAGCTTCAGTCCGAGACAGGCCGGGAATGGGAATGGGAATTGAAATGGTTAGCAACCAGGAGATCGCACAGACCTGGGCGGACCCACTTCAGGATGTCAGTTGCGGTTAGGGTTGCCAAGGGTCCTGTACATTGAGCTAAATTGACTAAATCCTTAGTCAATCTGAAAGGGGCCCCAACCCAAAAGGCCACCTGTGCATCTTTTCCCAGAGGTGCTGCCTGACCTGTCGAGTTACTCCAGCACTTGGTGTGTCTTTCCTTGGTAGACCAACACCTGCAGTTCCTTCTTTCTTCAATCATTCAAACATTAACAGTGCATGCATGCGTTAGGAATGTGTGCGTTGTTTGTTTGCCAACGTGCTCCCGCAGAAACAGATGGATTTATATCCTGGTAAGCAGCCTCAAGTGTCGAATGCTCTTTGTGTTTGGCAACGGCAGGCCCTTACGTAGACATGGTGTCGAGACGCACGAGTAATAAATCTACGTGGCCAGAATACAAACATAAAGGAGACATGCAGTCCAAGTGCTATATACACGAGGGCGGTGGGTGCCTGGAACACGCTGCCAGGCTCGGTGGTGGTGGTGGAGGCAGATTCAATAGAGGCATTTAAGAGGCTTTTACACAGGCACATGAATATGCAGGGAATGGAGGGATATGGATCACGTGCAGGCAGTGATTAATTTAACATGAATGAATGAATAAGTTTATTGGCCAAGTATATTCACATACAAGGAATTTGCCTTGATGCTTCGCCCGCAAGTGACAACATGACATACAGCGACACATAAAACATTAATAATAAAACATTATCGATTAAACATGCGAATGAAATTAAATACTGGAGCAAAAGGAGGCTACAGACTTTTGGTTATTTAGTAGAGCTACTGCTCGTGGGAAAAAAAAAGCTGTTTTTTATGTCTGGCGGTGGCGGCTTTGACAGTCCGGAGTCGCCTTCCAGTGGGAAGTGATTCAAAGAGTTTGTGGCCAGGGTGAGAGGGGTCAGAGATGGTCTTGCCCGCTCGCTTCCTGGCCCTTACAGTGTACAGTGTACAATGGACAGGGGGGGGGGCTATTCCTGTGCAGAATACCATTCTACGTACTCTGATGTTTTAGAGGTGAAATGTACACCATAAAAGATCACATCACGAGAAACACCACCTATCTCTGGTCAATAGTATTTCAAAGCTGAATAAAACAAAGAACCAAACTAGCAGCTCAAATGATGGACTAAATTATGATTCAAGTACGGTCTGAAGTATTAGGGTGGAGATATGGGATCAGATCCCATTCTGGCAGATGGGAGGTTATTAAATAAAATAGGAATTTAAGAACAGATTTGAATTCTTTTCCCTTGAAAGTTGAAGGATGACGTGATAGAAATATATAAAATTACCAGGCACGAAGACGGTACAGTCAGAACCTTTTTTTAAGCTTGGTTTAGAGATATAATGCAGAATCAGGCCCTTCGGCCCACCAAGTCCATGCTGACCAGCACACTAACACTATCCTATACACACACACACACTAGGGACAATTTCCAATTTTACCAAAGCCAATTAACCTACCGTCTTTGGAGCTTGGGAGGAAACCGGAGCACCCGGAGAAAACCCACGCAGTTCACGGGGAGAGAACGTACAAACTCCGTACAGACAGCACCCGTAGTCAGGATCGAACCCAGATCTCTGGCGCTGTGAGGCAGCAACTCTACCGCTGCACCACACAAGAATGATTTGATAAACAATATTGCCTGTCCACTGTCTTGAGATATTCAAAGACCTTTGACATTGCAGGAAAAAATTAATAAAATCACATTAAAATGCTGGCAAATAGTTCAGAATACTTAGAGAAATAGCTTACCTTTTCAAATCGCTGCAAGGGAGCCCATCTCGTTCCAGACATACGTGCGGAAAATGACCCATCTTTTGTTTTTCTCTCCAGAGATGCTGCACTTTGTGTCTATCCCTGATGTAACCCAGCATCTGCAGTTCTTGGTTTCTGTGTATATGTGGGGTGATCCCTCGGGAGCAGCTGAACAGTGTGATTGCCTCAGGGTGACCAGCTGACAGGTAGCTCAAACAGCTAGTTAACTAATGGCACAACAGCTGAACCAGTTTAGTGTTTAATAGATCATCAACAACAGAACAGCAACCGTTCACCATTCTACTCCTGTGGGCTTGTGTGTTTTATAATTATATATTTTTGCGCTAATGACCTGTTTCTTTTCAAATTTATATGTATCATTTATGTATAATTGATGTTCACATTATCAAAGTGTTTAAGAAGGAACTGCGGATGCTGGAAAATCGAAGGTAGACAAAAATGCTGGAGAAACTCAGCGGGTGCAGCAGCATCTATGGAGTGAAGGAGATAGACAACGTTTCGGGACATAGGGGCTTTGACTTTGACATCGGGGGGGGGAGAGTGCAGTGGAGAGATAAGTTTTTTTGGCCTTCCATCACGGCGATGTGATGGATGTTTATGTAAATTATGTTGTGTCTTGGGTCTATTTGTTTGTAATGTATGGCTGCAGAAACGGCATTTTGTTTGCACCTCAAGGGGTCCAAATGACAAATAAATTGTATCTTGTATCTTGTATCTTGTATCTTGTATCTTGTATTCACAATCAAAGCAAATCCTATTCCTTGTATGCAAGGTGCTACAAAATGGCCGCCGGCTAACAACCCAAACATTCACCAATGCCATGAAGTTAATGAAATGAGTTAAACATCATCTGCTATAAATATTCTCTAATATAGCACTCCAAGCATACAGTGAACTCAAGAGCGGAGCTCACTATCAAAACACGAGGGGACGGGTGACACAATTTTTTGGCGGCCGCGCGCGCGCATGGGCACACTCACACTCACACTCACACACATACGCGCGCGCGAGGCTTCGGAGGCTCAATTCAGCGCTAAATGCAACTCAACTCAGATTCAGATTCAGATTCAGATTCTCGCCAGGTTAACTACAGCCCTGTCTGGACTGACGGGATACCAGCGCTGCTTCTCCGCACTGGCCATATTTGCCGCAAGTCCAGGCAGGTTAACCTGGCGGGGTTGTCCCCCACCTCACAAAACATGGGAGGGATGCGTCCCCCTCTGCCCCCCCCCCCCCCCCCCACCCCGGGATTTTCCGCTCCTGAGTGAACTATATTAACTTACAGTCATTCCTTTCTGAAGCGTAGCAAGCTAGGATTGTGATGGATTGCTTCTGCTGCTGAACCTGACACAAAAAAACAGACAGGAGACTACTTCCTGCCTCCTACTTCCTGTCAACAGTTGATTGTGGCTGCTGGAGGAGTTGTGGGGGAGAATGTTGGTGGGAATGGGGATCGTGGTGGGGGCCGGGTGTGCTGGTAGCGACGAGGGGCCATTGAGTTACCACCTCAGTGTTGAGGACTCGTGATTTGCGTTCATCCCTCTGCCATGAAAGTGAACCAGCAGTTAATTTGGTGGGTTAACTTATAGGCTATCCTATGATGAGCGTTTGTCGGCACTGGGCCTGTACTCACTGGAGTTTAGAAGATTGAGGGGGGCACCTCATTGAAATGTACAAAATAGCGAAAGGCTTGGATAGAGTGGATGTGGAGAGGATTTTTCCACTAGAAGTATAGAAACATAGAAAATAGGTGCAGGAGTAGGCCATTCGGCCCTTCGAGCCAGCATCACCATTCAATATGATCATGGCTGATCATCCAAAATGAGTACCCTGTTCCTGCTTTCTTCCCATATCCCTTGATTCTGTTAGGTCTCAGAGCTTTATCTAACTCTCTCGTGAATATATCCAGCGAATTGGCCTCCACTGCCTTCTGTAACAGAGAATTCCAAACATTCACAATTCTCTGGGTGAAAATACATAGATACATAGAAAATAGGGGCAGGAGTAGGCCATTCGGCCCTTCATGCCATTCAATGTGATCATGACTGATCATCCACAATCAGTACCCAGTTCCTGCCTTCTCCCCATATACCTTGATTCCACTAGCCCTAAGACCTCCATCAAACTCTCTTTTGAATGTATCAAGTGAATCGGCCTCCACTGCCTTCCGAGGCAGATAATTCCACAAATTCACAACTCTCTGGGTGAAAACGTTTTTCCTCATCTCAGTTTCTGGGAGAGTCTAGGACTAGAGGTCGTAGCCTCAGAATTAAAGGACGTTCTTTTAGGACGGAGATGAGGGGGGAAGTCTTTAGTCAGAGGGTGGTGAATCTGTGGAATTCTTGGCCACAGAAGGCCAACTCAATGGATATTTGTAAGGCAGATAGATAGATTCTCGATTAGTACGGGTGTCAGAAGTTATGGGGAGAAGGCAGGAGAATGTGGTTGGGAGGGAGAGATAGATCAGCCAGTTTTGGTCTCCAAATCTGAGGAAAGACATTCTTGCCATAGAGGGAGTACAGAGAAGGCTCACCAAACTGATTCCTGGGATGTCAGGACTTTCATATGAAGAAAGACTGGATAGACTCGGCTTGTACTCGCTAGAATTTAGAAGATTGAGGGGGGATCTTATAGAAACTTACCAAATTCTTAAGGGTTAGACAGGCTAGATGCAGGAAGATTATTCCCGATGTTGGGGAAGTCCAGAACAAGGGGTCACAGTTTAAGGATAAGGGGGAAATCTTTTAGGACCGAGATGAGAAAAACCTTTTTCACACAGAGAGTGGTGAATCTCTGGAATTCTCTGCCACAGAAGGTAGTTGAAGCCAGTTCATTGGCTATATTTAAGAGGAAGTTAGATGTGGCCTTTGTGGCTAAAGGGATCAGGGGGTATGGAGAGAAGGCAGGACCAGGAGTTACATAGAAACATAGAAATTAGGTGCAGGAGTAGGCCATTCGGCCCTTCGAGCCTGCACCGCCATTCAATATGATCATGGCTGATCATCCAACTCAGTATCCCGTACCTGCCTTATCATCGGGAGCAATCTTCCTGCATCTAGCCTGTCCAACCCCTTAAGAATTTTGTAAGAGTTGCTCCTGCATCCATTTTCTATGTTTCTATTGAATGGCAGTCAACTTGATGGGCTGAATGGCCTAATTCTTCTCCTATCCCTTATGACCTTACCCTACGTTCCTATCATTGAGACCCAATCCTTCATTCAGATAAGGGCTTCAAGTGGATGAGGACCAGGCAAGTTTCTCGTACGACATTTACGCACTAAAGTGGGCGAGGAATGAAAAGCAAAACAAGAAAAACTGATGAACGCGTTTCATTAAAATACCATTGACAATTTTGACTATAAATGGAAAGCAAGAGCCTGAAATGTTGCTCGAATATTTGAACCATGTCCAAACGTAATCCTTGTTTAACATTAGTCGCTGCTGCTCCGCCGTATGCCCAATAACACAGCCAAGGGTACAGACTACTTTCTCACACAAGGCAATCTTGGCAACGGTACAACTTCACATTGTTAATCATGTTCCCCCTCACTATATTTTTCTTCATTATAATTGCCTTCGTTGCTGGTACCCAGTTCTTCTTCTTGTCGAGTCCACACGCAAGAATTAGTTGTTGTTCAGCCAGAGCTGAACGCACTTGTCGGCATCTGCATACAATGGCGTCTGTCAATGGTGTCTGCGGATTTATCGCAGTCGCTGCCTCAAAAAGGCTGGCAGTATCATCAAAGACCCACACCATCCTGGCCACACACCCATCTCCCTGCTACCTTCAGGTAGAAGGTACAGGAGCCTGAAGATTGCAACGTCCAGGTTCAGGAATAGCTACTTCCCCACAGCCATCAGGCTATTAAACCTGGCTCGGACAAAACTCTAATTATTAATAACCCATTTTCTGTTATTTGCACTTTACCAGTTTATTTATTCATGTGTGTATATATTTATATTACGGTATATGGACACACTGATCTGTTTTGTAGTCAACGCCTACTATGTTCTGTGTGCTGAAGCAAAGCAAGAATTTCATTGTCCTATACAGGGACACATGACAATAAACTCACTTGAACTTGAACAATATTTCAGATGTGCTGGCAGTGGGAGTCCTTTCTGAGTCATTTGTAACTGTCACTGTATGTCATATTGTTACTTGTGGGCGGAGCACAAAGACAAATTCCTTGTATGTGAATACTTGGCCAATAAACCTACTTACTTCCTTACTTGTGTTCAAGAAGGAACTGCAGATGCTGGAAGATCGAAGGTACACAAAATTGCTGGAGAAACTCAGCGGGTGCAGCAGCATCTATGGAGCGAAGAAAATAGGCAACGTTTCGGCCCGAAACGTTGCCTATTTTCTTCGCTCCATAGATGCTGCTGCACCCGCTGAGTTTCTCCAGCAATTTTGTGTACCTACTTACTTACTTACTTACTTTAGTACTTAATGTACTAATTAGTGGCATTAATTAGCAAAAATTAATTATCAGTCTATTTATTCATGTGTGTATATATTTATATTACGGTATATGGACACACTGATCTGTTTTGTAGTCAATGCCTACTATGTTCTGTGTGCTGAAGCAAAGCACGAATTTCATTGTCCTATACAGGGACACATGACAATAAACTCACTTGAACTTGAACTGTCTTGCTGCTCCTTGTATGTGGTGGTGGGAAGATTGGTGGAGACAGGTCCCCGACGTGAACGCTCTTGACTTGACTCCGGTACCCAGTTAAACCCACCAGTATCTCATCACTAAATAGTGAATGTCTAATGTTTCCGTATTTTCGTTTATTGAGGGAACAATACTAAAGTTAAACATCCACTGTATAACGATGAGTTACTTAAATAGACACAAAGAGTTGGAGTAACTCATTGGTTCATTAGTTCGAGGAGCAGAATTAGGCCATTCGGCCCACTAAGTCTACTCCGCCATTCAATCGTGGCTGATCTATCTCTCCCTCCTAACCCCATTCTCCTGCCTTCTCCTGCAAAAGGATTTGAGTATAGGAGCAGAGAGACTTCTACTGCAGTTGTACAGGGTCTTGGTGAGACCACACCTGGAGTATTGCGTACAGTTTATCAGTCTCCAAATCCGAGTGTGTACATTATTGCCATAGAGGGAGTGCAGAGACGGTTCACCAGACTGATTCCTGGGATGTCAGGACTGTCTTATGAAGAAAGACTGGATATTCTTGGTTTATACTCTCTAGAATTTAGAAGATTGAGGGGGGATCTGTATAGAAACCTACAAAATTCTTAAGGGGTTGGACAGGCTAGATGCAGGAAGATTGTTCCCGATGTTAGGGAAGTCCAGGACAAGGGGTCACAGCTTAAGGATAAAGGGGAAATCCTTTAAAACCGAGATGAGAATAGAACTTTTTTCACACAGAGAGTGGTGAATCTCTGGAACTCTCTGCCACAGAGGGTAGTTGAGGCCAGTTCATTGGCTATATTTAACAGGGAGTTAGATGTGGCCCTTGTGGCTAAGGGGATCAGGGGGCATGGAGAGAAGGCAGGTACGGGATACTGAGTTGGATGATCAGCCATGATCATATTGAATGGCGGTGCAGGCTCGAAGGGCCGAATGGCCTACTCCTGCACCTAATTTCTATGTTTCTATGTTTCTCCCCATAACCCCCGACGCCTTTACTAATCAAGAATCTACCTCTGCCTTAAAGATATCCATTGACTTGGCCTCCGCGTCCTTCTGTGGCGATGAATTCTGCAGATTCACCACCCTCTGACTAAAGAAATTAGAATAGAATAGAATGCCTTTTATTGTAATTCAGACAACGACATTTCATTCCTACAGTCATGACTTTACAAAAAAAACCAAGACACCTCATCTCATTCCATCTCATCTCATTTCTAAAAGTACATCCTTTCACCCTGAGGCTATGCAATTTAGTCCTAGACTCTCCCACCAGTGGAAACATCCTCTCCACATCCACTCTGTCCAGGCCTCAGCGGGTCAGGCAGCATCTCTGGAGAACAAGGGTCGGTGACGTTTCAGATCAACACCCTTCTTCAGAATGAATTGCTCCAGCACTTTGTGCTTTAGGCAGGTTTCCCAGCATCTGCAGTCCCTTGTGTGTCAAAAAGATTTTGGGATAGGAATTTTGGATGATTCTAGTTTTAATTCCCAATCCATAAATGTGCAGGAAATATCCTTGGGTCTCATGAGGCAACGTAGAACCGGCCACTGAAAATGTAACTTGGATTCATAATATATTTGTTCGAACTGATGCAAATGTGACATCGCTGAACCGGACAAATGTTGGCTATTAAACTCATTACAGGACAGGGTGGAGTAACAAGAGAAAGCTCAGTGGGATTGCCAATTTGTATCTCAGTTTCATCTTTCCTTGCTTACAAAATTCTTAAAAGTTTGGACAGGCTCGATGCAGGAAGATTGTTCCCGATGTTGGGGAAGTCCAGAACAAGGGGTCACAGTTTAAGGATAAAGGGGAAACCTTTTAGGACCGAGATGAGAAAAACATTTTTTACACAGAGAGTGGTGAATCTGTGGAATTCTCTGCCACAGAATGTAGTTGAGGCCACAGTTCATTGGCTATATTTAAGAGGGAGTTAGATGTGGCCCTTGTGGCTAAAGGGATCAGGGGGTATGGAGAGAATGCAGGTACAGGATACTGAGTTGGATGATCAGCCATGATCATATTGAATGGTGGTGCTGGCTCGAAGGGCCGAATGGCCTACTCCTGCACCTATTTTCTATGTTTCTATGTTTCTATCATCAAAGTCAGATTGATAAGAAATCCAGCGGGTGAGGCAGCATCTATGGAGTGAAGGAAATAGTCACCGTTTCGGGTCGAAACCCTTCGGTTTCGACCCGAAACATTACCTATTTCATTTGCTCCATAGATGCTGCCTCACCCGCTGAGTTTCTCCAGCATTTATGTCAACCTTCGATTTTCCAGCATCTGCAGTTCCTTCTTAAACACTTTGATGAGAAATTCAGTCAATCTTTAACCTTTCCCCCACATGTTTGAGTTGCTATTGAGAGTCATACAGCATAGAAACAGGCCCTTCAGCCCAATTTGCCCACATTGGTCCAACATGTCCCATCTACACTAGTACCACCTGGCCTGCGTTTGGCTCATATCCCTCCAAACCTGTCCTATCCATGTGCTTAAGATTCACACTAAATGCTGTGTCTTTTGTGTCTATCTTTGGTGCTCACTTGAATAGTTCTCCGCGTATCTGAAAAAAAGCTCTGCATCGTATATTCTGTGGATGCAACATAGAAACATAGAAACATAGAAATTAGGTGCAGGAGTAGGCCATTCGGCCCTACGTGCCTGCACCGCCATTCAATATGATCATGGCTGATCATCCAACTCAGTATCCCGTACCTGCCTTCTCTCCATACCCTCTGATTCCCTTAGCCACAAGGGCCACATCTAACTCCCTCTTAAATATAGCCAATGAACTGTGGCCTCGACTACCCTCTGCGGCAGAGAGTTCCAGAGATTCACCACTCTCTGTGTGAAAAAAGTTCTTCTCATCTCGGTTTTAAAGGATTTCCCCCTTATCCTTAAGCTGTGACCCCTTGTCCTGGACTTCCCCAACATCGGGAGCAATCTTCCTGCATCTAGCCTGTCCAACCCCTTAAGAATTTTGTAAGTTTCTATAAGATCCCCTCTCAATCTCCTAAATTCTAGAGAGTATAAACCAAGTCTATCCAGTCTTTCTTCATAAGACAGTTCTGACATCCCAGGAATCAGTCTGGTGAACCTTCAAATCACAACTGAATTATCTTAATGGAGGAAACCAGAAGAAATAGTTAGTTCCTGCCGCCGGATATTGACAAGCTTGTCCAGATAACACGAAGAGGAAACAGGCAGTTGTCAATCTCAATATAGGTTCGGCACAACAAAGATTTTCTTCTCACTGATCTCAAGAGCACTTCATATCCCAGCAGGAGCTATCTTAGAAATGGTCCTAAAGACAGAGGCTTCATCACTAGGTTCGTTTTTAGTTTAGTTTACAGATACAGAGTGGAAACTGGCCCTTCGGCCCTCCGTGTCCGCACCGGCCAGCGATCCCCGCACACTAACAATATCCTACACACACTAGGGACAATTTACAATTTACATCAAGCCAATTAACCTACAAACCTGTACGTCTTTGTAGTGTGGGAGGACACAGAAGATCTAGGAGAAAACCCAAGCGTTCACGGGGAGAACGTGCAAACTCCGCACAGACAGCACCCGTAGTCAGGATGGAACCCGGGTCTCTGACGCTGTGAGGCAGCAACTCTACCGCTGCGCCACCGTGCCTCCCTTAATCTTATGCTTTGATGGATGTCTCATTATATTTTGTCTTTGAAATTGGACTGCAATTTTAATTACGTGTATGAAGGAACTGCAGATGCTGGTTTAAACCGTAGACACAAAAAAGCCGGAGTAACTCAGCGGGACAGGCAGCATCCCTGGAGAGAAGGAATGGGTGAGATTTCGGGTCGAGACAACTTCTTCAGTCTCGACTCGAAACGTCACCCATTCCTTCTCTCCAGAGATGCTGCCTGTCCCGCTGAGTTACTCCAGCATTTTGTATCTAATTTTAATTTTGTGATCTGTTTCAAAGGTCGTTGCAGAAGCGATGTCCTACAATTTTTAAATGTTAAAAATGAATTTTAACATCTCGTTTTAATGATTTCAACGTATTTTAACCTGTTTTTCACGCAGTTTAACGGGGTGGGAGACTGCAACCTTCACATGGTCCACCCTGTTTCGACTAATGCAATCTACCTGACATGCACAAACAAATAGATCAAATAGACCAAGTTGACCGACAACTTTAGGCTGTGCACGCTGTACGCAAGACGAAAAAAAGACACAGTTTAACGATTTTTTAGAATATAACCCAGGTCTCTGGGAGAATGGAGCAGCTGCGCTTGTACACTCTGGAGTTTAGAAGGATGAGAGGGCATCTCATTGAAACATATAAGATTGTTAAGTGCTTGGACGCACTAGAGGCAGGAAACATGTTCCTGATGTTGGGGGAGTCCAGAACCAGGGGCCACAGTTTAAGAATAAGGAGTAAGCCATTTAGAACAGAGACGAGGAAACACTTTTTCTCACAGAGATTGGTGAGTCTGTGGAATTCTCTGCCTCAGAGGGCGGTGGAGGCGGGTTCTCTGGATGCTTTCAAGAGAGAGTTAGACAGGGCTCTTAATAATAGCGGAGTCTAACGGATATGGGGAGAAGGCAGGAACGGGGTACTGATTGTGGATGATCAGCCATGATCACATCGAATGGCGGTGCTGGCTCGAAGGGCCGAATGGCCTAATCCTGCACCTATTGTCTATTGTCTATTGAGGCAGCAACTCTACCGCTGCGCTATCATGCCACCCTACCGCCCGATATGGGGAAGACTTTGCAAGGTTTACTAGGCTGGGTGTGAATCTAGTTGTGTCTGGAGTCGATACAGGAACAATGCTGGCTGGTTGAGTGTCACGTACTGGTATACTATGGCGTATTTTAATGGAATGTGCAGCTTCAGCAGAGCCACATTCAGGCTTGATATCATCAGCACATGAAGCTGGGTGTGGTGCAGACTCTGCTGGCAAAATCTCAGCCCAGCTACTCAAAGGTCAAGAGAATGTAATTGTCGTATATGGGCCAGCAACACAACAATGAAATGTACAAATATGTCTGAAGTGTTTAAGAAGGAATTGCAGATGCTGGAAAATTGAAGGTAGACAAAAATGCTGGAGAAACTCAGCGGGTGCAGCAGCATCTATGGAGCGAAGGAAATAGGCAACGTTTTCGGGTCGAGACCCTTCTTCAGACTGATGTGAGGGTGGGGGCGGGAGGAAGAGGCGGAGCCAGTGGGCTGAGGGGGATCTCGGAAGGGGAGGAGACCTACCTGAAATTAGAGAAGTCAATGTTCATACCGCTGGGGTGTGTAAACTGCCCAAGCGAAATATGAGGTGCTGCTCCTCCAATTTGCGGTGGGATTCACTCTGGCCATGGAAGAGTCCCGGGACGAAAAGGTCGGATTCGGAATGGGAGGGGGAGTTGAACTGCTGACTGAGCCACCGGGAGATCAGGTTGGTTATTGCGAACCGAGCGGAGGTGTTGGGCGAAACGATCGCCAAGCCTGGACGCGGCTCTGCTAAAATAGCACATTCCATTAAAACATGTCGTAATGGGATGCTCAAAACGCTCGCGCACCACCTGTGTGACGTATCCCTTGCGCACGCTGACGTACTGATGGCGTACGTGTAGCGTGTGGTGACGCATGGTTACGCACGGTGACGCACAAACTTTACATGTGCTAATTTATTATGCGTCACCGTGCGTCAACGTCCGTATCCATGCGCCGCCCGTGCCCCGTCGGCGCGCCATTTGAGCGCCGCTCCACGTGACCACCCGCAAATGGTATAAAGCGCGAGTATTTTTGAAAGATTTTAACTGGGAAAATCCTTGCCACGGAGATCGGGCTACGTATGAACGACATTGCAAACGGCTCCCAAAAGAAGCAGCGCCCTCCGGGACGATTTTCGCCCGACAGTTGCGCGACTGTCGTGCATCAGTCACTACCGGCCTGTCGCATAAATGACACGCAAATGACACCCACGTGGGACAGGCTCGAGAGCACATCCTGCAGTGCAAAGGGATTAATTAATTACTGCATGACATTACCATAGCTTCATTGACTGCTGCAATCCACAGTAATTTAGCTGCCATCGACAAGGGTCATTTTTCTTCCAATCCAGGTTAATCACGTATGGAAGTATACTAATAAATCAACAGCATAAGGCCCAGTTTTCATTTGTAAATGCCCAATATCAGGGTGAAAAATATATATATAACACGAGACAAGTCCAGCAACACAAACCCTTGTCAGTTCAACGTTGAGTCAATCTTTTCGTTATATTACTTATATCTCACCTTCTGCTTTTGAGTCCACCTGTCTGCTTGTTTAGTTGTTTTTACTGAAGATAGACACAAAATGCTGGAGTAACACAGTGGTACACGCAGCATCTCTGGAGAGAAGGGATGGGTGACGTCTGCAGTTCCTTCCTGCACAGGTTTAGTTTTTTAGTTTAGATACAGCACGGAAACAGGCCATTCGGCCCACCGAGTTGGTGCCGACCAGCGATCCCCGCACATTAACACTATCCAACACGTACTGTGGAAAATATTTTACATTTACCAAGCTAATTAACCAACATACCTGCACGTCTTTGGAATCTGGGGGAAACTGAAGATCTCGGGGAAAACCCGCGCAGGTCAAGGGGAGAACGTTCCAACTCCGCACAGACAGCACCTGTAAATCCCGGGTCTCTGGCACTCGGAGGCAGCAACTCTACCGCTGCGCCACCGTGACACCCTTGTGTCAAGCTGAGTGTGACCTATGGCATTTAGTTAAGTCTAAGTTTAAGTCTAGGTTTAGGTTTAGGTTCAGCTTAGTTTAGTTTAGAGATATACTATGTAAACAGGCCCTTCGGCCCACCAAGTTGAATCTGACCAGCAATCGCCCGTACACAAAGTTGTCCACGGACAAAATGTTGCCACCATGACCATTTCTATGAGGTCTGTCGCCTGTCCGGATTTCACAATCATGATGCCACAGAAACTGCTTCAGAGCGTCAAAGAATTCCATCGGAATTCTCCCATGTGCTGGCCAGCGCGGCGAAAAACCCGAGTCACGAGGCACGAGGCACGAAGGGCGGCAGGGTGGCACAGCGGTAGAGTTGCTGCCTCACTGCGCCAGAGACCTGGGCTCGTTCTTGACTACGGATGCTGCCCACACGGAGTTTGCACGTTCTCCCCGTGACCTCGTGGGTTTCCTCTGGGTGCTCTGGTTTTCTCCAAAGACATGCAGGTTGGCAGGTTAATTGACTCCTGTGAATTGTAAATTGCCCCTAGTGTGTGCAGGATAGTGTTTTTAAGGCCCTGTCCCACTTAGGAGACCTAAACAGCAACCTCTGGTGACCTTGCCCGCCCGCCACCCAAAAAAAATCAAGGTCGAGGTGACCTGCAACCTCCTACCACCTCCCACGCATATGTTGAAAACCTTCCTCAACTATGAAGAAAACCGGCTTCGACTAGACATTGCGACTAAAAAATCATCGATTTTTAAAACGGCAAGCTATTTTTAGTCGAGGTCGGGTTTAATCATGATGAAAAAATAGCAGCAACCTAGATGAAGCCTCGACTACACGGAAACCACTTTCAACCATTAGGGAGAGTGACCAAAACCTCCGGGGACCTCATGGAAACCTTGGGTGGTGGGCAAGGTCACCAGAGACAATAGACAATAGACAATAGGTGCAGGAGTAGGCCATTCGGCCCTTCGAGCTAGTTCCGCCATTCAATGTGAGCATGGCTGATCATGCCCAATCAGTACCCCATTCCTGCCTTCTCCTCATATCCCCGCTATCTTTAAGAGCCCTATCCAGCTCTCTCTTGAAAGCATCCAGAGAACCGGCCCACCACCCTCTGAGGCAAATAATTCCACAGACTCACAGCCCTCTGTGAGAAAAAATGTTTCCTCATCGCCGTTCTAAATGGCTTACCCCTTATTTTTTAAATGTGGCCCCTGGTTCTGGACTCCCCCAACATCGGGAACATGTTTCCTGCCTCTAGCGTGTGTCCAAACCCTTAACAATCTTATATGTTTCAATATGATACCCTCTCATCCTTCTAAACTCCAGAGGTTGCTGTTTAGGTCTCCTAAGTGGGACAGGGGGCTTTATAGCGTATGAGGTGACCACTGGTCAGTCCAGTTACTGCACTGTATCTCTGAAGTCTAACCGTCGAAAGACTGGATGATCAGCCATGATCATGTTGAATGGCGGTGCAGGCTCGAAGGGCCGAATGGCCTACTCCTGCACCTACGTGTTATATGTTTCTATGTTTCTATGAAAGACTGCAGGTGGTGAAAGAAGAGGAATGGTTCCAATCTGAAACTTTGTCTATTCTTTCCACAGATGCTGCCGGACCAACTGAGGCTCTCCAGCACTTTGTGTGTTTGCCCACTAATTAAACCTGAAGTGGGCGATCCACAAAGGTCTTGTGAATGTGCATCCTTGACATTGTAATTAGCCTGACTCCAAATTCCTCCTTGTTGCATCAGATAAGCTCGCAACCTCATGATATTCTTTGACAGCACTGGAATAAATCTTACAGGTCGCTGTAAGAAACCTTCTTTATAATTCATGACACTAGCAAACTCACCACTACATAAAGTTGTAGAGCATAGAACAGTACAACACAAGATAGACACAAGATGCTGGGAGTAACTCTGCGGGACAGGCAGCATCTCTGGAGAAAAGGAACGGGCAACGTTTCGGATCGAGGTGATGTCAGGGGAGAGGGAGACACATAGACAAGGAAGTGTAAGGTGTGAAAACATGACAAAGGGAATGGAGATCAAGGTAAATGTAAAATAGATCGTTGTTAGTTGGGATAAGGCAACAACAAAATGTAGTCGGAGACAGTCAGACCGGTGGGAGAACTGGGAAGGGGGAGGGGATGGAGAGAGAGGGAAAGCAAGGGTTACTTGAAGTTAGAGAAGTCAATGTTCATACCGCTGGGGTTGTAAGCTGCCCAAGTGAAATGTGAAGATATAACAACACAAGAACAGGCCCTTCAGCCCACAATGTCTACGCGGACCCCACGATGCCTAGAACATGATGCGGTCACGGTGGCGCAGCGGTAGAGTCGCTGCCTTACAGCAAAAATGCAGCGCCAGAGACCAGGGTCGATCCTGACTACGGGTGCTGTCTGTATGGAGTTTGCACGTTCTCCCCGTGACCTGCCTGGGCTTTCTCCGAGATCTTGGGTTTCCTCCCACAGGTTTGTAGGTTAATTGGCTTGGTAAATGTAAAAATTGTCCCTAGTGGGTGTAGGATCGCTGGTCAGCACGGACCCGGTGGGCCGAAGGGCCTGTTTCCGCGCTGTATCTCTAAACTAAACCTATTGACGTACACATAATCCATGACCCACATTCCCTACATATCCATGTGCCTACCCAAATGTCTTTTAAAAGTCTTTTATCGCATTTAGTTCCACCACCGCGTTCCAGGCACCCACCATCCTCTGTGCAAAAAACCTCCCTCGCTCATCTCCGTTAGACTTTGCCCCTCTCACCTTAGAGCTATTTAAATGTTAAACACAAGTTTAAAGTCTGCCAAATTTAAGAAGAGTCAAGAGTGTTTTATTGTCATATGTTCCAGACACAATGACATTCTTACTTGGATATGGAAACATAGTCTGCTGTAAACAATATAATGAACGAGAAAAAAAAAATATATATATATACACACATGCACATATACACACAAAATTAAAAACACAGTAATAGCGATGTTCTCAAGCTGGAAATGATTCAGAGAAGATTTACGAGGATGTTGCCTGGGCTAGATGGCTTGAGCTACAGGGAGAGGTTGAGCAGGCTGGGACTCTATTCCTTGGAGCACAGGAGGATGAGGGTTGATCTTATAGAGGTGTACAAAATCATGAGAGGAATAGATCGGGTAGATGCACAGAGTCTCTTGCCCAGAGTAGGGGAATCGAGGACCGGAGGACACAGGTTCAAGGTGAAGAGGAAACCATTTAGTAGGAATCTGAGAGGTGACGTTTTTCACCCAAAGGGTGGTGGGTGTTTGGAACGAGCTGCCAGAGGAGGTAGTTGAGGCAGGAAACAGTTAGACAGGTACATGGATAGGAGGGGTGTGGACCAAACGCAGGACTACTGTTTAAGAGAGAACTGCAGATGCTGGTTAAATTGAAGGTAGAGACGAAATGCTGGAGTAACTCAGCGGGTGAGGCAGCATCTCTGGAGAAAAGGAATTGGCGACGTTTCAGGTCGAGACCCTTCATCAGACGGGAGAAGGGTCTCGACCCGGAAAGGCTGCCAATGCAGGACTAGTTTAGCTGGGACATGTTGGCCAGTATGGGCAAGTTGGGCCGAAGGGCCTGATTTCACGCTGTATATGACTCTAGAGTAAAAATACAAAACCAATGCCCACAAGTCAAGAGAAAAAAGGAATCAAAGGTGCAGTTTTTAAGGAAACCACATTCTTTATCATGACCTACGAACCATGTCAGCGGAAACGATGACCATGCAGTAATGGTCGGGTTGTGGGTAGCTAATTGTTGAAAATAACAGCAATTTGTTTGGTTTTCCAGGAGGTGGCAGCACTTCACCAGCTTAGGGTACAATGTTCATCAAGGCTAATGCATTGGAAGGTCTAAATGTGCATTTGTGCAGGGTCTTTGTGGAGGATATCAGCTTTGGAATGGTACCAAGAGAAAGGGTGACAATCCCAATGACATCATCATTAGGTATAACTCATCACAGATGAGGGAATAGATCGGGTAGATAGAGTCTCTTGCCCAGAGTAGGTGAATCGAGAACCAGAGGCCATTGGTTTAAGATGAGAGGGGAAAGATTTAGAAACATAGAAACATAGAAACATAGAAATTAGGTGCAGGAGTAGGTCATTCTGCCCTTCGAGCCTGCACCGCCATTCAATATGATCATGGCTGATCTTCCAACTCAGTATCCTGTACCTGCCTTCTCTCCATACCCCCTGATCCCTTTAGCCACAAGGGCCACATCTAATTCCCTCTTAAATATAGCCAATGAACTTGCCTCAACTACCTTCTGTGGCAGAGAATTCCACATATTCACCACTCTCTGTGTGAAAAATGTTTTCCTCATCTCGGTCCTAAATGTATTGTATTGTATTGTATTTTAATGAGCACTCCCTCTATGGCAAGAATGTCTTTCCTCAGATTAGGAGACCAAAACTGTATGCAATACTCCAGGTGTGGTCTCACCAAGACCCTGTACAACTGCAGTAGAACCTCCCTGCTCCTATACTCAAATCCTTTTGCTATGAATGCTAACAGACCATTTGCTTTCTTCACTGCCTGCTGCACCTGCATACCTACTTTTAATGACTGGTGTTCCATGACACCCAGGTGTCGTTGCATCTCCCCCTTTCCTAATCGGCCACCATTCAGATAATCGTCTACTTTCCTGTTTTTGCCACCAAAGTGGATAACCTCACATTTAACCACATTATACTGCATCTGCCATGCATTTGCCCACTCACCCAGCCTATCCAAGTCACCTTGCAGCCTCCTAGCATCCTCCTCACAGCTAACACTGCCCCGCCAGCTTTGTGTCATCCACAAACTTGTAGATGTTGCATTCAATTCCCTCGTCACAGATTCTGGAACTACCTTCTGCGGCAGAGAATTCCACAGATTCACCACTCTCTGTGTGAAAAATGTTTTCCTCATCTCGGTCCTAAATGTATTGTATTGTATTGTATTTTAATGACCACACAGCCAGGCTGGTGGAATTTGTTATCAGTACAGCTCGGTACAGGTTCCAACATTTCATCAAACATTAAACATATAGCATAGATATACATACAAACAGATGCATTACATAATACATAAGGGCCATGCTTATTCTTATGATTCTAAATGATTTCCCCCTTATCCTTAAACTGTGACCCCTTGTCTGGACTTCCCCAACATCGGGAACAATCTTCCTGCATCTAGCCTGTCCAACCCCTTAAGAATTTTGTAAGTTTCTATAAGATCCCCCCTCAATCTTCTAAATTCTAGCGAGTACAAGCCGAGTCTATCCAGTCTTTCTTCATATGAAAGTCCTGCCATCCCAGGAATCAGTCTGGTGAACCTTCTCTGTACTCCCTCTATGATGTCAGAATAGTCCCAGGATTTTGTTCCAGGGGAACTATTTTCCACTCTTTTTGTATAGATCAGTTTTAGAACATGTCAACTATTGTGCCTACATTAGCCTGGAGAAGAACGAGGGAAAGAATGGATATCCACCCAGCAATAGTCAGGACATCTGCTTCATTTGGCAGCGGCTCGAGGTGCCAATACGTTGCCACCTGTAGTCAACCTAGCTCGCTGCCCACTGATGATGGGCTCAGAATGCTGGAGTAATGGGCAGCATCTCTGTAGAGAAGGAATGGGTGACGTTTTGGCTCAAGACCCTTCCTCAGACTGGTTAGGGATAAAGAGGAACAAAAGATGTAGGCGATAATGTAGAGAGACAAAGGACAATGAACGCAGAAGTCTTGTCGGAGAGAGGAGGAGAACTTCTTCAAAGTAGGCCCTTCTTCACACCATGTGAGTTTGTACGTCTGCATTAACTTTGCATAAAATAGAGAGAGTACAGAAGAGATTTACTAGAATGTTGCCTGGGTTTCAGCAACTAAGTTACAGAGAAAGGGTTGAACAAGTTAGGGCTTTATTCTTTGGAGCGCAGAAGGTTAAGGGGGGACTTGATAGAGGTCTTTAAAATGATGAGAGGGATAGACAGAGTTGACGTGGATAAGCTTTTCCCACTGAGAGTAGGGAAGATTCAAACAAGGGGACATGACTTGAGAATTAAGGGACAGAAGTTTAGGGGTAACATGAGGGGGAACTTCTTTACTCAGAGAGTGGTGGCTGTGTGGAATGAGCTTCCAGTGAAGGTGGTGGAGGCAGGTTCGTTTTTATAATTTAAAAATAAATTGGATAGTTATATGGATGGGAAGGGAATGGAGGGTTATGGTCTGAGCGCAGGTATATGGGACTAGGGGAGAATATGTGTTCGGCACGGACTAGAAGGGTCGAGATGGCCTGTTTCCGTGCTGTAATTGTTATATGGTTATTATATGGTTATAAAGTTAAACTTGGTATTTCAAATTAAGTTTTAACACTTGTGTGAAAAAGATACATCTTCTCGATGCGCTGGGACACATCCCCAGTGACGTGACGTGGGGTCATCGGGTGTTTGGTGGTCTCACAACATCAGACACCATCGCCCAGGCGACCCAGCCGGAGTTGATCAGGTCCCGACTGCAACCGCCCCAGCTGCAACCGCCCATGGATCAGCCATCTTAGTAACCACTCTGCAGGGGTTGGGAGATTCTAGCGCGTGGAGGGACTGGGCTCTGTGGGGTGAGTCCTGGCCTGGTTTCACCAGGTACAAGGCCCGTGTGTGTGCGCTGCACCTCTTTCTCCTGCTCCGAGCATCTCATTCAGCGCCTGATGGAACTTTGCACAAACACTGAAAACCCTTCCCTTTAAGGCTTTGAGGACATGCCACCATCAACATGGTGTTTAAGAGGGAACTGCAGATGCTGGAGAATCGAAGGTTACACAGAAAAGCTGGAGAAACTCAGTGGGTGCAGCAGCATCTATGGAGCGAAGGAAATAGGCAACGTTTCGGGCCGAAACCCTTCTTCAGACTGATCGGGGGTGGGGGTGGGTGGGGACAAGAAAGGGAAAAGGAGGAGTAGCCAGAAGGCTGGAGGGTGGGAGGAGACAGCAGGGGAGCTGAGGAAGGGGAGGAGACAGCAAGGACTAACAGAATTGGTGTCATTTTAAGAGTATTGTTTTTAATTTTATAACACCCTTTTCAGAGACAAAAATATTTACAAGTGAAACGTATCAATCTTAAATTAAAAGCAAACACAAAAGAATTGTCGCACTTAAGTATTAATTTCACGGTGCGTAACTTTGTAATGTGCTGCAGGAAACTGTTTGTAACTGTAGTGGATGTTGATTGAGTTACCTTGGGATAAGGTGATATCTGTCACGCCATTGCAGGCTTTTGCTGGAGGTGATGCTCTGTTATTGAATGAATGCTTCTCTCTGCAACATACAAGCATCACGCTAGAGGCCCTGTCCCACTGTGCGAGTTCATTCAAGAGCTCTCCCGAGTTTAAAAAAAAATCAAACTCGTGGTAAGTACGTAGAGTGTACGTAGCGGGTACGTCGGAGCTCGTGGACGTCTCTTAGCGGCTCGTAACGCAAACGGCAGGTACTCGGGAAACGCGGTAATCTCGTGAAGATTTTTCAACATGTTGAAAAATGTCCACAAGAGCCCCGAGTACCTACGAGCAGCTATTACCGTAATTCTCCGAGTTTGAATCAGGGGAAACTCGGGAGAACTCTTGAATTACCTCGTACAGTGGGACAGGGCCTGAAGCCACTGTGCCCTACCTTAACAAGAGTCAAGAGAGTTTATTGTCATGTGTCCCGGATAGAACAATGAAATTCTTGCTTGCTGCAGCACAACAGAATATTGTAGGCATAAATACAGAACAGTTCAGTGTGTCTATATCGCATAGACCACATATATATACACATAAATAAAAAGATGAAGTGCAATAGGCTGCTATAGTTCAGAGTTTGTTTGAAGTTGTGTTTAATAGTCTGGTGGCTGTGGGGAAGCAGCTATTCCTGAACCTGGATGTTGCAGATTTCAGGCTCCTGTACCTTCTACCTGATGGCAGCGGAGAGATGAGTGTGTGGCCAGGATGGTGTGGGTCCTTGATGATGCTGGCAGCCTTTTTGAGGCAGCGACTGCGATAGGTCCCCTCGATGGTGGGGAGGTCAGAGCCGATGATGGACTGGGCAGTGTTTACAACTTTTTGTAGTCTTTTCAGCTCCTGGACGCTCAAGTTGCCGAACCAAGCCACGATGCAACCGGTCAGCATGCTCTCTACTGTGCACCTGTAGTGGCAAGTCTGTCCCACTGTACGAGGTAATTCAGGAGTTCTCCCGAGTTTTCCCCTTGATTCGAAATCGGAGAATGTCCATAGCGGGTCCGTAGGAGTTCGTGGATGTCACGTGGCGGCTCGTACGAGTAACGGTAGGTACTCGGGAAATCCAGTAACTCGTGACGTTTTTTCAACACTGTGAAAAATGTCCATGAGTAAAAAAATACTCGTGATGAAAAAAATTGTTACTTTTTACTGGTACGAGCCGCCACGAGACATCCACAAACTCCTACGGACCCGCTACGGACATTCTCCGAGTTCGAATCAGGGGAAAACTCGGGAGAACTCCTTAATTACCTCGTACAATGGGACAGGCCCTTAAGTCATTAACGATGCGTCAATACTGCAGACATAATCTCCCGCCTCATCTATCACAGGTCAGTGATTGCTTTGTTGTTAGTAATATCATTATTGGTTGACTCGTGATGAATCGGGCTCGTGAGATACTGGGACTTGTCTAGTGAACTAATAACAAATGACGGCTCCTTCAACTACAGTTAAATGTGATAATCAACGAGTTACAGCACATTCATCATCATCAGGCACGAATACAGAAACACAGCTTCCTGCTGAGGATGGACACAAAATTCTGGACTTAAGGGCCTGTCCCACTTGCATGCGATTACATGCGTTTGGCGCGTCCAAACGGAAGCGGAGTTCGCGCGAAGTACGTGCTAAGTTCGTGCTAAGTTTGCGCTAAGTTTGCACGTGACGTCGTTTGTGTCATACTTACCAATCAGCTGGGTAGGAGATGGGCCGACTGAATTTGGGCGTTGCACGGTGACATCATCACGCAATGCCACGCCGGGCGGTGACTCCATCGCTCAACGCCATGTGCTAGCCGTACGCCGTCATGACACTGCGTACGACCGCAATGCGCCTGCGTGCCGACTAGCCGTTGGCGCGCGAAGATTTCGGACACTGTCAGGACCAGCCCCGCACAACTCCGCGCTTCTTTGAGGGACTGGCCCCGCGCGGCCATACGGTGCCCGTATGCCTCAAGCGACCACGTTTGGTCGCGCCAAACGCATGCAATCGCATGCAAGCGGGACAGGCCCTTACCTCAGTGGGACAGGCAGCATCTCTGGAGAAAAGGAATTGGCGACGTTTCAGGTCGAGACCCTTCCTCAGGCTGGAGAAGTCTGCAGTGTGAAGAAGGGTCTTGACCCGAACGTCACCCATCCCTTCTCTCCAGAGATGCTGCCCGTCCCGTTGAGTTACTCCAGCACTCTGTGTCTATCTTCGGTTTAAACCAGCATCTGCAGTTCCTTCCTGCACTACAGCTTTCTAGCCTATGTTATTAGGCTTCTGAACAATCCTTCCATCAGATAGACACAAGCTGAGTGTCGGAGTTATGGGGGAAAAGGTGGGAAAAATGGATTGAGAGGGAGGGATAGATCAGCCATGATTCAATCAATCAATCAATCAATCAATCAATCAATCAATCAATCAATCAATCAATCAGATTTATTCTTCACATACACAATAAAGTGCAGTGAAATGAACTTGCCAGCATCGGTCCAATCAATAAAGAACACACGATACACAATAAGATACAAGATACCCCTTGAGGTCCAAACGAAATGCCGTTTCTGCAGCCATACATTACAAACAAATAGACCCAAGACACAACACAATTTACATAAACATCCATCACATCGCTGTGATGGAAGGCCAAACAAACTTATCTCTCCACTGGCACTCTTCCCCCCCCGATGTCAGAGTCAAAGTCAAAGCCCTCGGCTGGCGATGGCGATTGTCCCGCGGCCATTAAAGCCACGCCGGGCGGTGCGAGGTCGCACACCGGGTCTTGGTGTTAGAGCCCCCAGCGTGCGCTCGCAGAGTCCCGCGGCCGTTCCAAGCCGCGCGGGGCGGTGCTGTCATGCCCCGCTTTTAACACAAAAAAACATTTAACACAAATATCCACCACAGCATTGTTCACTGTGGTGGACGGCACAAAGTACAGTCAGTCCTCCTCCATTTTCCCCCGTGTTCGGGGTCATAAACCTCCGCAGTCGCCGCTGCGTGCGGCCGGATGTACAGGCCCTCTTGTCGGGACGGTAAGTCCCGAATCGGTGCTTCCCTACCAGAGACCGCGGCTTCAGGATGTTGCAGGCCGCAGGTTGGCGGTCGGAGCTGTACTCCAGGGATCCCCCGCGAGGGATCCCGCTCTGGATGTTAAGTCCACGCCGCACCCGCGGCTAGAAGCTCCGCAGACCACAGACCGCGGCTTCAGGATGTTATCGGAGATTAAATGGCAGAGCAGACCTTATGGGCCGAATGGCCTAATTCTGCCCCTAGGACATATGAACCTGGTACGAAATGCCGGAGTAACTCAACAGGTCCGGCAGCAGCTCTGGGGAGAAGGAATGGGTGTTGTTTCTGGTTGAGACCCTTCTTCAGACAGAGAGTGAGGAGAAAGAGGAGTGAGAGATATAGATGGCGATATAGAGAGATATAGAACAGAGAAATGAAAGATATGCAAAAAATGTTAAAAATAGTAAAGATGATGAAAGAAACGGTCCATTATTAGGTGTAAACCAACTGCTGCATTTTCTTCCCACACATTTTGTCTAATCCTTCAGTGTTCAATTCCCCTCAATCCCATTGTGAACATGGAATGTGCTACTATGTAGAAACGAAGATAGGGCCTGGAGGATGGAGTGCTGGAGTAACTCAGCGGGTCAGGCAGCATCTGTGGAGAACATGGATAGGTGACGTTTCACAGAGTGCTGGAGTAGGGGTCAGGCAGCATCTTGGAGAACATGGATAGGTGACGTTTCACAGAGTGCTGGAAACTCAGCGGGTCAGGCAGGGTGGAGAACATGGATAGGTGACGTTTCACAGAGTGCTGGAGTAACTCAGCGGGTCAGGCAGCATCTGTGGAGAAAATGGATAGGTGACGTTTCACAAAGTGCTGGAGTAACTCAGTGGGTCAGGCAGCATCTGTGGAGAACATGGATAGGTGACGTTTCACAAAGTGCTGGAGTAACTCAGCGGGTCAGGCAGCATCTGTGGAGAACATGGATAGGTGACGTTTCACAGAGTGCTGGAGTAACTCAGTAGGTCAGGCAGCATCTGTGGAGAACATGGAGAGGTGACGTTTCACAAAGTGCTGGAGTATTGTGTGCTGTTTTGGTCCCTAATTTGAGGAAGGACATTCTTGCTATTGAGGGAGTGCAGCGTAGATTTACAAGGTTAATTCCCGGGATGGCGGGACTGTCATATGCTGAGAGAATGGAGCGGCTGGGCTTGTACACTCTGGAGTTTAGATGGATGAGAGGATATCTTATTGAACTATATACGATTATTAAGGGTTTGGACACGCTAGAGGCAGGAAACATGTTCCCGATGTTGGGGGAGTCCAGAACCAGGGGCCACAGTTTAAGAATAAGTGGTAAGCCATTTAGAACGGTGACGAGGAAACACTTTTTCAAACAGAGAGTGGTGAGTCTGTGGAATTCTCTGCCTCAGAGGGCGGTGGAGGCCAGTTCTCTGGATACTTTCAAGAGAGAGCTAGATAGGGCTCTTAAAGATAGCGGAGTCAGGGGATATGGGGAGAAGACAGGAACGGGGTACTGATTGTGAATGATCAGCCTTGATCACATTGAATGGCGGTGCTGTCTCGAAGGGCCGAATGGCCTCCTCCTGCACCTATTGTCTATGTTTCTATGTTTCTATTCCTCTCACATTTAACAGACATTTCGAAAGGTTCATGGATAGAAAAGATACAGAGGTATATGGTCCAGGAGTGGGCAAGTGGACCATTTTGTTCGTCGTGGACAAGTTGGGCTGAAGGTCGTGTTTCCATTCCACATGACTCGTGGGTTATGTAAATACATTTCCTCGCATGAACTTGGTTTAAAAATGCTCTTTACTGACAGTATAGAATTCTCGTTGCTTTCATTTCGTGCTTGTAGATGTGAGATGCTTCTCAATTAATCAGTAGCTCTCTGGTGCCGGGATATATCGCCGCCTCTTTGATATCTCTTTGCAACCACAGTTGAGTGCAGTCAAATACCACACCAGCAATCTCCATGCATTGCCTTAGGCTACAGCCCAACAAATCTCACAGCCTCACTTCTGGGCATCATTCCCAATGGTCTGGAGATGATTGTGGACTATTGAACTAACCCAAGGATGTCAGACTGGGGTCAACACAATGAAGGTGTTTAGTCTAGTTTGGTGCAGTTTCGTGTATATCAGGTCAGGTCGGGGGGAGTTCCCCCCACCACGGGTACTGTGTCATCCCGCGCTACCTGCTCCATGGTCGGATAGTCAGCGACCTAAACGTCTCCCCCACCTGGTTTGCCAGGTGAAGAGGGGGCTGTGGACCCCCAGCAGGACCAAAAACAAGACCCGTCAAAGGGCTGATGAGCTCCTAGCGAGCCGACGGCCATCCACACACTTCAGTAGAAGTTGCGATCACTGTCGTACACGGCATTGTAAGGAATGATGATAAAGCACACAATAGACAATAGGTGCAGGAGTAGGCCATTCGTCCCTTCGAGCCAGCACCGCCATTCAATGTGATCATGGCTGATCATCCACAATCAGTACCCCGTTCCTGCTTTCTCCCCATATTCCCTGACTCCGCCGCTATCTTTAAGAGCCCTATCTAGCTCTCTCTTGAACGTATCCAGAGAACCGGCCTCCACCGCCCTCCGAGGCAGAGAATTCTTATCCTTAAACCCTTAAACCCTCTCAGCCTTCTCAACTCCACACACACCAACATCCTAGACTTCCAGAGGCGGAAGTCTGCAGGAACTGGAGGACAGGAAGTCCGCAGGAACTGGAGGACAGGAAGTCCACAGGAACTGGAGGACAGGAAGTCCGCAGGAACTGGAGGACAGGAAGTCCACAGGAACTGGAGGACAGGAAGTCCACAGGAACTGGAGGACAGGAAGTCCACAGGAACTGGAGGACAGGAAGTCCGCAGGAACTGGAGGACAGGAAGTCCGCAGGAAGGAAGTCCGCAGGAACTGGAGGACAGGAAGTCCGCTGGAGGACAGGAAGTCCGCAGGAACTGGAGGACAGGAAGTCCGCAGGAACTGGAGGACAGGAAGTCCGCAGGAACTGGAGGACAGAGACGTGTGGTGCGTCCGACACCGTTCCCTTCGGAAACCAGCGCCACTGCATCGCTAATGTTTTCAACGATGATGAATGAATGAATGTAGTTTAGTTTAGTTTAGTTTAGGAAAGAATAGGAAGGAATATTTTATTGTCACTTGTGACTAAACACAGTGGGATTCTTTGCTGCGCACACAATGTATACAAATAGCGGCCTGCTGCCGCACTGACAAAGTTACAAAGAACGCCGGCTCCCCCTCCACAGTCCCCCCCACGCCAGGTCCCCATTGTCCTTTGATCCCCCTCACAGTGGTCCTCCACGCTCCCATCGACCACGGGTCAACCCGTGAGATATATCGCTGCCAATGCGAGGCTTCACCACGGCCGAGGCCCCAAGGCCCCAACGCCGCGAAGCTTCACCGCTGCTGCCACTTCACAGCTGTCTGGTTACAACCACGTTGAACATAGAGGAAGGGTTGTGGGCTTTGTTTCATAAGGTCATAAGTGATAAGAGCAGAATTGGGCCATTCAGCCCATTCAATCATGGCTGATCTATCTCCCTCCTAACCCCATTCACCTGCCTTCTCCCCATGACCTGACACCCGTACTAATCAAGATTCTACCTATATCTGCCATAAAAATATCCACTGACTTGGCCTCCACAGCCGTCTGTGGCAAAGACTCCCACAGATTCACCACCCTCTGACTACAGAAATTCCTCCTCATTTCCTTCCTAAAGGAACGTACTTCAATTCTCAAGCTATGACCTCTGGTCCTAGACTCTCCCACCAGTGGGAACATCCTGTCCACAGCCACTCAATCCCGGTCTTTCACTGTTCGGTATGTTTCAGGAGCTTGGTCTCATTCCTAGAGAGCCGCCCATATTGACAACATGTTATTTTGTGTTCGGATAAGGCTGGCACAGATGGTGGGGGCCAGATGGGAAACTGTCTTGATCGCTGCCAGGTCACCAGCCACCTGCGTTATTGTACACTGATCACTGCCCAGCTGCACGCTGATGCAATGAGACCGCATTCAAGTCACAGAGGCAAGTGAACGCCAACAATGATCAGGGCAGTGCTAAAATGCTGCTCAGCTACTCAGTCAGAAACCTCGAGATGCCAGGAACTGCAGATGCTCCCCCCAGGCACAGTCATAGGGGGGGTGGACTGTGCCTGGGGGGAGATACAGTCATAGAGTGATAGATGGTAGGCCGCAGAATGACCGGAGAATGCAATCCGGAAATTAATCGCATCTCTGGCAAGTTTAAGAAACTGAAAAAAAAGAATTCCCCCAGCCTTTCCAAAACTGGAGACATAATGTGTAGGAAGGAACTGCAGATGCTGGTTGCAACCGAAGAGAGACACAAAATGCTGTAGTAACTCAGCGGTACAGGCAGCATCTCTGGAGAGAAAGAATAGTGACGTTCCAAGTCAAGACCCTGCTTCAGGCTGAGAGTCGGGGAGAGGGAGTCATAGAGTGGCCCTTCGGCCCAACTTGCCCACACCGGCCAACCTGTCCCAGCTACACTAGTGTCACCTGCCTGCGCTTGGTCTATACCTGTCCTATCCATGTACCTGTCTAACTGCTTCTTAAACGTTGGGATAGTCCCTGCCTCAACTACATCAAGACCGTGGATTCGAGATGAGGAGGAACTACTTTAGCCTCTGCTCAGTCCATCTTAACCAAGCCGATCTCCCGGTGGGGCCCAGCACTTCAACCCCCCCTCTCATTCCCAATCTGACCTTTCTGTCCTGGGCCTCCTCCATGGCCAGAGTGAGGCCCAGCGGAAATTGGAGGAGCAGCACCTCATATTCCGCTTGGGCAGCTTGCACCCCAACATATGAACATTGACTTCTCTAACTTCAAATAACTCTAGCTTTCCCTCTCTCTCCATCCCCTCCCACTTCCCAGTTCTCCCACTAGTCCCACTGTCTCCGGCTACAATCTTTCTTTGTCCTCCCCACCCCCCCCCCCCGACATCAGTCTGGAGAAGGGTCTCGACCTGAAACATCACCAATCCCTTCTCTCCAGAGATGCTGCCTCACCCGCTGAGTTACTCCAGCATTTTGTGTCTAACCTATTTAACCTAAGTTTGCATTGTTGCCTATGAGTTTCGAAGGATGATGGAGGATTTCATTGGAACCTGCTAAGTAATTAAAGGCTTAGATAGAGTGGATGTGGGGAGAATGTTTCCAGAAGTGGGAGAGTCTATGACCAGTGGACACAGCTTCAGAACAAGAGGATGTACTTTCAAAATGGAGATGAGAAGGAATTTCATTAGTCAGATGCTGGTGAATCTGTGGAATGCATTTTGTCACATTTTTAATTTGGAGATTGACAGATTCTTTATTAGTAATGCCCCTGTCCCACTTAGGAAACATGAACGGAAACCTCTGGAGACTTTGCACCCCACCCAAGGTTTCCGTGCGGTTCACAGAGGTTGCAGGTGGTTGCCGGAGGTTACAGGTAGTGGAAGCAGGTAGGGAGACTGACGAAAACCTCCGGGAACTTCCGGGAACCGCACGGAAACCTTGGGGCGGGGCGCAAAGTCTCCAGAGGTTTCCGTTCAGGTTTCCTAAGTGGGACAGGGGCATAAGGGTGTCAAAGGTTACGGGCAGAAGGCAGGAGAATGGGGTTGAGAGGGAAAGATAGATCGGATATGATCGAATGGCGGAGTAGACTTGATGAGCTTATTCTTCTTCTTGCGTATGGCGTGCACAGCCTAAAGTTGTAGGACAACTTGTTCTATTTGATCTTATTTGATTGTGCACACCGGATCGATTGCATTCGTCGAAACAGGGTGGACCACACAAAGTTTGCAATCTCCCACCCCAACTTGATGGGCTGAATCGCACACAAGCAGTCCGAAGAAGGTTCCCGACCGAAAACGTCATCAATCCATATTCTCCAAGAATGACAAAAATCCTGGAGAAATTCAGCAGGTGCGGAGCGGAGGAAATAGGCAACGTTTCGGGCCGAAACCCTTCTTCAGACTGATGTAGTGCGGGGGGGAGGGGGAGGGGGGGGGAGGAAGAAGAAAGGAAGAGGAGGAGCCAGAGGGCTAAGGGAGAGCTGAGAAGGGGAGGAGACAATAGGTAGCAATGTTACAAAATTTTGAGATTTGAAAAAATCAAGTCTGTAATTTATCCCATTAGATAAAACATAAAAATAAGTTTAATTTGACACCTAATTCACTTTCATATCTTCAGTATTAAAAAAGTTATGGCAATTTTCATACTCGGAAATTAGCATCTTGTTCCCTATTGCTTTTCCATTGACTTAATTCAAAAGCTGTGATCGAGAACAGTCAAAAGCCCATAACTTTCTTAAAATTAAGAGAATTGAAAGAAATGTTCAGTTATTATAGATTGAAGCATTCTGAAACAAATATGAAACAATCTTACTTGGATGACCTGAAATTAAAGCATATAATTAGTTAGTTACCTAATTGTAGCTAATTACAAAATTCAATTACTAGATCTAAACATCTATCCATTTCTTAAGAATAGATTAACATTTTTAAATTGCCTAAGTGTCCAAATAACATTCACACAAGAATGTTTAATACCTGTAAATTAATGGCCATTTAAATCAGCTTGCGAGTGGGTTTTTCTGGAACGCGATCAATTGGAATGTTGCTGTTGCAGTGATTTAGTACCCATATCGGCAGCAAAAACACTGTTGGTTCGTTCGGGGGGATAAATCACCGTTTCGCAACTTAAAATGTGAATTAAATGCATCTTAGGAAACACTTTTATACATAAAAATAAACTACTTTCTTTTACCTGTCCCCTACGTAAAACCCGTCCCCGTTGGCGACGTTGACGGCTTCAGAAGCTGATTTTAAAATCGCTCCAGTGAATAATTTGTCGGGCGAATTAAAAAAAAAAATACACGGAACGCCCGTCGGAACGATTCTTCAGCAAAAGCTTGCACTCCAACAAAATATAATCCAGGACCAGGTCGGACAAAACCGCGTTTTAACCCCAACCCCCCCCCCCCCTCAAACGCGGCAAAATCGCGCACACGGCCAGTGGCAGAATTGCAGCGCCGATGAAGGTAAGTGTTGTAACATACCTACAATAGGGGCTACCGGAAATTGGAGAAGTCAATGTTCATGCCGCTGGGGTGCAGACTGCCCAAGCGGAATATGAGGTGCTGCTCCTCCAATTTACGGTGGTGCTTACACTGGCCATGGAGGTGGCCCAGGACAGAAAAGTCGGATTCAGATTCTCCAAGGATGTTGCCTGACTCAAAGATAGACACGAGAATGCTGGAGCAACTCAGCGGGTCAAGTGGCATTCCGGAGAAAATGGATGGGTGATGTTTCAGGCCGGGACCCTGCTTGAAAATCTATCTCTAGACGTGCTGCCTGACCTACTGAGTTACTCCATGCTGCATTTTCTGTCTATCTTTGGTATAAACTACAATTTACAACGTCTGCAGTTCCTTTTCATTACATGTTGCCTGACCCCGCTGAGTTACTCCTCCACTTTGTGTTTGATGTAGACTTCTCTATTCTTTAGGATTCAAAAAGAATCGTGTAGCTAATGAGATTTTGCATTACTGGTAATTATTTTTCTTTTAAAATAATCCGGTCCTTTGTTAAGCTTTGAGATACAGCGTGAAAACAGGCCCTTTGGCCCATCAAGTCCGTGCTGACCATCGATCACCCTTGTGGGCCTGTCCCACTTGCCGGTGACTGTCGTAGTCGTAAGCAGGTCGCTGAAAAACCGACGACAACCTATGTCACCCTGGCGACAACCTACAACAGCACCCACCTCAGGATAAGTCACGCCACGCTCATTGACGTCAAACCCACTATCGCCGAAAATTTAGCAGTGAGCAGAAAGACGCTACAACTTTTTGCGCGACTGAAGAGACCACTCCTGGCAAACTCCGGCAAACTTGTGGCGACAAACTAGTCGCCTGTAGTTACCTAAAGAAATCGCCTAAGTGGGACAGGCCCAAGACACTAGCTCTAGCATACTCATTTACAGAGGCCAATTAACGTACAAACCCACACGTCTTTGAGATATGGAAGGAAACCTGGAGCACCTGGAGAAACCCCACAAGGTCACAGGGAAAACGTGCAAATTCCCCCGTAGTCAGGAACGAACCCGGGTCTCTGGCGCTGAACGGCGGCGACTCTACCGCTGCGCCACCGTGCTGAAATTGAGAACCTTAAGGGCGATTTTTTTGGCGACTGCCGGCGTCATTGACTGACGTATTTTGAACATTTCTAAATCCAGCGGCGACAAAAAAATGTTGCGACACCGTGCGTCAACACGTCATCAAGCCGCATCACCGCCGCGACTTTTTCGGTGACCGGACACGTCAGTCAAGGATACCGGCAGTCGTCTAAAAAAATCGCCAAGTGGGACAGGCCCTTTAAAGTTTTTCCTTAATCCCGCACAATGCTGGAAAAACGCTATGTCAGCGTGATTAGAGAGATGTGCCTGTCAGAAGCGATCATTGTCCAGCCCTCTCCGAGATGGGCTTCTAAATGACATTGCGTGTTTGAGCAGCAGTGACAGCTGGAGAATCTGGGTGCTCTAAGTAGTTACACTGCCACAACTGCACGGTCTAATTAAATAACAGCCAAGGGCACACACAGGCACAAATCAAGATCCATAAATGTCCACAGATAAATGTCTAATATACAAAGGCAGCATATATATAGGAGCCTTTATCGGCCCTGTGAACGCCTAATTCTAATTACATTTTAATAGCACACAGCGCTCTGTTTCCTGCATAAACAATTGGACTTCCATTAAACAAAGCAAAACACTGGCGGACAAACTTTTTCAAATCATTGCTTTCCGGCTTTTGAAAGTAGGCTGTTTTTCTTGCGAAGAAAAATATTTCCTTCACTGCTCAGTGAAGAGATAAAAGAGTAAAGATGGCGGCACGGTGGCACAGCGGCAGAGTTGCTGCCTCACAGCCGGGTTCCATCCTGTCTGCGGGTGCTGCCTCTGCGGAGTTTGCGTGTTCTACCCGTGACCGCGTGGGTTTTCTCCGGGTGCTCCGGTTTCCTCCCACACTCCAATGGCGTACGTGCTTGTAGGTTAATTGGCTTCGGTAAAATTGTAAATTGTCCCTAGATCCAAGATTCAAGATTCAAGAGAGTTTATTGTCATGTGTCCCAGATAGGACAATGAAATTCTTGCTTTGATTCAGCACAACAGAATATAGAAGGCATGAATACAGAACAGATCAGTGTGTGTAGGATGGTGTTAGTGTGCGGGGATCGCTGGTCGGCACGGACTAGGTGGGCCGAAGGGCCTGTTTCCACTCTGTATCTCTAAACTAAACTGAAGGGGGTGCTGTTCTGGCGGCAGCCATTCAATTTTATTTTTTATTTTTAGTATGTTTTAAAGTGTGTATTTAGTGGGTTTTTTTGTGTTTTGTGTGGGGGGTGGTGTGGGTGGTGTAAGGGGGGAAACCGTTTTGGTCGCCTCCTCCATGGAGAGGCAACTTTTTCCAGGTCGCCTCCCCCGTGGCCTACCATCAAGGATCGGCGCGGTCTTTCCCGGAGACGTGCCCGGGGGCTTCAGCGGCAGGCGCAGCGTGGACTCGGCGTGGAGCGGGTGAGCCCTCGCTGGGGCTCGCCGGAGGGGAGTGCTCTGTTTCACTGGCCCGGGGCAGCCAGCAGCCTGAAGTCGCAGCCTGAAGCCGCGGTCTGCAGAGTTCCAGCTGCTGCGGCGTCTACAGCCCGGGATCCCTCGTGGGGGACACGGGGGAAGAAGAAGCCGCCATTGCCGGCCCGCGGATAACTTCTACCGCTGGCCCGGCATGGACTTACTATCACCCCTGGAGGGAAGCTTCGACCGCGGGCCCTGCAGTCTACGGTGCTTCTGGCTGCGGCGGGGACTTTAAATCTCAACCGCCGGCCTGCGGCCTACACAATCTTGAAGCCGCGGTCTCCGGTGAGGAAAGACCGATCCTGGACTGGACTCTGGACACTGGTCTTGTCCACGGGGGGGGGGGGGGGGGGGGGGGGGGGAGGAGGAGGAGAAGAAATTTTTTTTTGTGCCTTCCACCACAGTGATGAATGCTGTGGTGGATGTTTATGTTACATGTTGTGTCCTGCTTATGCATTTTATTATTTTGTTAACCCATCTTTATGCTTTGTATGGAACTGATTTTTAAATTATGTAAAGCACTTTGGGGTCAATGAAAATTGACTATAAATGTGCTATATAAATAAACATTATTATTATTATTATTATTATGAAACTAAACTAATGTGAATTGCAAGATCCCCGTAAGCTTCCAGCTTCTCTTTTGGGCATTGTATTACACTCAACACAACGTGGTTAGTATACTGTAGTTAAGGGGAGGACTTTAATAAGACTGCATCGTAATTATTATAAAGTATCACTCGGGAGATTGCATGCAGCGGTTGTACTCATGTGAAGGGCTTTGAGTGCAAGGCTAAACCTTCCATCACACAACTTAATGAACAGTTTAATTAGCCAAAACTGAAGCCGCACTCTTGTGCAGAATAACAGAGCTTGTGGAGATTGCCTGCTTAACTTGCGATGGAAGCGAGATGTGTCGTGGCAGCCAATGTGAGCGGACTACAAATGTTTAGTTGGACAACAGCATGGACCAGAGGCCACAGCCTCAGAATAAAAGGACCTACCTTTAAAGCCCTGTCCCACGGTACGAGTTCATTCCAAGAGCTCTCCCGAGTTTTAAAAAAATCAAACTCGTGGTAAGCACGGAGAATGAACGTAGCGGGTACGTCGGACCTCGGGGACGTCTCTTAGCGGCTCGTAACGCTAACGGCAGGTACTCGGGAAGACTCGTGAAGATTTTTGCAACATGTTGAAAAATGTCCACGAGAGCCCTGAGTACCGACGAGTGGCCATTACCGTAAATCTCCGAGTTCGAATCAGGGCAAAGCTCGGGAATGAACCCGTACCGTGGGACAGGGTTTTTAGAAAGGAGACGCGGAAGAATATCTTCAGTCAGAGGGTGGTGAATCTGTGGAATTCATTTAATCCATTTTAGAATAAGGCTGTAACGTAACAAAATGTGGAAAAAATGAGAGGGTCTGAATACTTTCTGAATGCACTGTATATTAGTTCATACAGGTAAGTTCATAAGTTCTAGGAGCAGAATTAGGCCATTCGGCACATCAAGTCTACTCTGCCATTCAATCACGGCTGATCTATCTCTCCCTCTTAAGCCCATTCTCCTGCCTTCCCCCCATAACCCCTGACACCCGCACTAATCATAGTTTGAAGTGTCTCCATTTTACTTCTCTCATGTAAGATCTCCTCAAGGTTTGTAGGAAGGAACTGCAGATGCTGGTTTACACCGAAGATGGACACAAAATGCTGGAGTAACTCAACGGGTCAGGCAGCGTCTCTGGAGAGAAGCAATGGGTGACGTTTACTTTGTGACCCTTGTGGGCTCCAACTTTCCTGGACCCTCTAGTTGCCCCCTCCCCTGATTCTCAGTCTGAAGAAGGGTCTCGACCTGAAACGTCACCCATTCCTTCTCTCCAGAGATTTCCGTCTATCTCCTTAAGGTATGTCTACCTTGGAGATTGACAAAAATGCTGGAGAAACTCAGCGGGTGAGGCAGCATCTATGGAGCGAAGGAAATAGGTGATGTTTCGGGTCGAGACCCTTCCTCAGACTGATGTGAGGGTGGGGAGAGAAGAAAGGAAGAGGTGGAGCCAGTGGGCTGAGGGAGAGCTGGGAAGGGGAGGGGAAAGCAGGGACTACCTGAAATTAGAGAAGTCAATGTTCATACCGCTGGGGTGTAAACTACCCAAGCGGAATATGAGGTGCTGCTCCTCCAATTTACGGTGGGACTCACTCTGGCCATGGAGGAGGCCCAGGACAGAAAGGTTGGATCGGGAATGCGAGGGGGAGTTGAAGTGCTGAGCCACCGGGAGATCAGGTTGGTTATTGTGAACCGAGCGGAGGTGTTGGGCGAAACGATCGCCAAGATGACCTTGGAGATGTTTGCCTCCTCTTCCTCCAACACTTTGGGTTTTTTTTTTACAAACAGCTGCAGCATCTGCGGTTCATTGTGCCTTCAGAGAGAATTAATCGTTCAGTCTGCCCGCTATTAATCAGCCTTTGTGACCTTTTTGCTTTGCCCATTTCGACTTTGGTGGAAATCTCATGAGCTCATCGAAACCTTGCGCAGTGATGGGGTTAGCAACACATTAGGTAGGCAACATAAAAATTAAAAAAACATTAAAAAAATGATAGTATAGCAGGGTTGAAATGCTCAACTCGATGGGCGACGTTTGTGGAAGAAATCAATTGCCTTGACCTTCAATGCAGCAGGAAGTTAGAGAATTAAATTAGAGAAGGAAATGCTCTAAGATTTGTTGAACGCGGCAAATGGCGACATTGCTAAATCAAGAAGGAACACACAGCAGATGCTGGTTTGTAGTGGGTGGGACAGTGGTAGAGTTCCTGCCTCACAGCGCCAGAGACCCGGGTTCGATCCTGACTGCGAGTGCTGTCTGTGCGGAGTTTGCACGTTCTCCCTCTGATCGTGTGGGTTTTCTCCTGGTGCTCCGGTTTCCTTCCAAATTCCCAAGACGTTCAAGGTATAGTCTCTCTGTAGTCAGGGTTGATTGACTTCTGTAAATTGTCTCTAATGTGTAGGTTAGAACTAATGTATGGGGATCGATGGTTGGCATGGACTCAGTGGGCCAAAGGGCCTGTTTCCATGCTGTATCACAAAACTAAACTATTTCTTAAGCCCCCTTCGGTGATGGCTGACCACGGGTGTCTCCAGGGTTGGAGGACGCCTATGCGTGACTTTGTTTAACGTGGGGAGACTGGTGCACAGACAGCCACCCCACGGTCCTTGACAGATCTGGGTCAAGATCCAGTGGCGTGGAGTCCAAAACGACCGGAGACCCTTTTCTGCCGCAGCCTTCATCCGCCTTCCCAGCCGTTGTGACGTTAGCTCCACTAAGGTCAGCCATCGTCCTCCGCCTGTTCCACCGTTGAGGTCTGGGTTGGATTGGCTCGTTGTCAGGGACCTCCCCCTCGACCTTACCGCCATGGATGGCCCTACCAGGAGCACAGCTCCAAACGTCATCGCTCTCAGGATCTCAGGTCCACACAAGCTTCACCACCACGACAAGGTGACAATCCACGGAGAAGTGGACTGAACTAAACCAAACCAAACCAAACTGGGCACAGAACTGATTCATTGCTGACGGCCACGCACAAGGTGAAAGAGGTTGGAATCAGGACAAATAAAGAAATTGATAAGGACTTTTATTGAGGGTAAGAAGATCTAATGGAATAGAAAACAGTACAATTACTCAAGCAGCAGCCGGCGAGAGGGAGACAGAGTTAATGTTTCAGATAAATCCTGATAAGAACTGACTGAAATTCCCACCTGTCCCACTTGCCGATTATTTAGACAACTGCCGGCGACTGCCAGTGCAGAAGGCAGTGCAGAGTTGGTTCACGAGATTGATCCCTGGGATGGCGGGACTGTCATATGAGGAAAGATTGAAAAGACTAGGCTTGTATTCACTGGAGTTTAGAAGGATGAAGAGGTGATCTTATAGAAACATATAAAATTATAAAAGGACTGGACAAGCTAGATGCAGGAAAAAAGTTCCCGATGTTGGGCGAGTCCAGAACCAGGGGCCACACAGTCTTAGAATAAAGGGGAGGCCATTTAAGACTGAGGTGAGAAAAAAACGTTTTCACCCAGAGAGTTTTGAATTTGTGGAATTCCCTGTCGCAGAGGGCAGTGGAGGCCAAGTCACTGGATGGATTTAAGAGAGAGTTAGATAGAGCTCTAGTGGCTAATGGAGTCAAGGGATATAGGGAGAAGGCAGGCACGGGTTATTGATAGGGGACGATCAGCCATGATCACAATGAATGGCGGTGCTGGCTTGAAGGGCCGAATGGCCTCCTCCTGCACCTATTTTCTATGTTTCTATGTCATAGTCGTAAGCAGGTCACCCTGGCGACAACCTACAACAGCACCTACGTCAGGAGAAGTCACGCTACGCTCATTGGCGTCAAACCCACTGTCGCCAAGCATTTTTCAACGTGTTGAAAATTTAGCGGCAACCAGAAAGACGCTACGGCTTTTTGCGCGACTGAAAAGCCGATTCCAGGCGAATACCAGTGAACATGTGGCAGCAAACTAGTCGCCTGTGGTTGCCTAAAAAATCGCCTAAGTGGGACAGGCCCATTAAAGAAGTGCAGTAATCTCTTTCAGAGTTTCCGAGATCCAGAGTGGAAACGGGCCCTTCGGCCCACCGAGTCCCTGCTGGCCATCTACACTACACACGAGGGACATCTCACAAAAGTCAATTCACCTACAAACACCTGAAAGTATATTTTGGACATTAGAATTGTTGGATACAGCATGGAAACAGGCCCTTCGTGCCACCAAGTCAGCAATCACCCCGCACACTAGCACCATCCTACACACTCCAGGTACAATTTGCAAATTTTAACGAAGCCAATTAACCTACAAACCGGTACGGCTTTGGAGTCTAGAGACGCCGCATGATGGCAGCCTCTGCCTACAGTCTGTCTGTTTTTCCAAGTTTTTTTTTAATTTTTAGTCTGTTTAAAAAGCATGTGTTGGAGTATTTTTTGGTATTTCTATGTGCGGGAGGGGGGTAGGGTAAGGGGGAAACTGTTTCCCAATCACTTCCTGGCGAGGATGCGACTATTCTCTGAGTCGCGTCCTCGCCCCTCCCCCTCGCGGCCTACCTACTGGATTGGAGCGGCCTTCCCTGCCGGAGACCGGCCAAAGCTTCAGCAGCGGTGGCGCAGCGCTGGATTCATCGTGGAGCGGGCAATACCTCACCTGGGATCGCCGTTTGAAGCTCCGGAGTGTTGGGCCTGCTGCTTCAACATCGCGGTGTAGAGCTCCCAGCCTCGAGCGGCGCTGACTTCAACATCGCGGTGTCCCGGGATCCCTTTGCTGAGGGCCGCCAGCGTGAATCTCCGCCCGGCGCGGCCTGTGGACTGGGAACCGCGGTCTCCGGTAAGAAGTGGCCGATTCGGAGGTCCGAGCTGCTGAGGATGTTCTTTCGTTCCGACGTCGGAGTTCCATCATCTCGGCGAGAGGGCCTGAGCATTGCGCTGCCCGTAGCGGCGACTGCGTGGGGCTTGGGAGGCCCCGACCACGGGTGAACAACAAAGGGGAGGAGGACTGAACTTTGCTGCCTTCCCTTATAGTGGGAAATGTTGATTCCGCTGTGTGGGTGATGTTTGTGTTAAAGTCTATCGTGTGTTGTGGTCTTTTTTATTCGTGTGGTTGTATGGTGACCACAAATGTCACTGTACCAGTTGGTGCATGTGACAATAAATGTCTCTTGAATCTCGAATTTTGAATCTTGAGTGTGGGAGGAAACCTGAGCACCCGGAGAAAACCCACACGGTCACAGAGAGAACGTAAAACTATGTAGGGACAGCACCCGTAGTCAGGATCGAACCTGGGTCTCTAATGCTGCAAGGCAGAAACCCCATACTATGCCTGTGTCCTTTCCGTAACTTGTTAAAGGAGTCGGTCTGACTGCTGGTCACCTCCGTTTCTTCCAATTGGGATGGGGGAGGGATGAAGAGAAAGGGAACACACGGGCGACTTTCCCTCTCTCTCCATCCCTCTCCCATCCCAATTCTACGACCAGCCGAACTGTCCTCCTGCTTAAATTCTACTTTGCACGCTTCGTTGTCACCTAATAATGATCTAATAGACAATAGACAATAGGTGCAAGAGTAGGCCCTTTCGGCCCTTCGAGCCAGCACCGCCATTCAATGTGATCATGGCTGATCATCCCCAATCAGTACCCTGTTCCTGCCCTCTCCCCATATCCCCTGACTCCGCTATCTTTAAGAACCCTATCTAGCTCTCTCTCGAAAGTATCCAGAGAACCGGCCTTCACCACCCTCTGAGGCAGAGAATTCCACAGACTCACCACTCTCTGTGAGAAAAAGTGTTTCCTCGTCTCCGTTCTAAATGGCTTACTCCTTATTCTTAAACTGTGGCCCCTGGCTCTGGACTCCCCCAACATCGGGAACATGTTTCCTGCCTCTAGTGTGTCCAAACCCTTAACAATCTTATATATGTTTTAATGAGATACCCTCTCATCCTCCTTGAGCTCCATCCCCTTTGATCTCTCGTTTTCACACCCGACCCTTCCATATCTCTCGTTTTTCTTTCTCTCTCCCCTTTGCCTCAGTCCGAAGAAGGGATCTCGACCCAAACGTCACCCGATCCTTCTCTCCAGAGAAGCTGCCTGTCCCGCTGAGTTCCTCCAGCATTTAGTGTCCACCTTTGGTGTAAACCAGCATCTGCAGTTCCTTCCGACACTGTTCCTTTGAAGGTCTTTTGATTTGCTGGAAACACAATCCAAAAGATATTCACCCCCAAAACAGAGAGAGAGAGAATCTGGAAATTAATAGAAGGGATCAAATCCCATGAATTTAAAATTCGGGCCGAAACGTTGCCTATTTCCTTCGCTCCATAGATGCTGCCTCACCTGCTGAGTTTCTCCAGCATTTTTGTCTACCTTCGATTTTCCAGCATCTGCAGTCCCTTCTTAAAAATTTAAAAATCAAAGATCACTTTGTTCACCACCACCTTTCAAGAAATCTGAACTGTGATACATTCTAACAAAAACATAAAAAAATGATCACAATTTTCTGAGCTTCCTTATCTCAGCCAGTAAATTAATAACTTGTTGAAATGAGTTGAAAGCTTTTAATTGAAATATTTCTCGGTTAAAAGCTTCTGAATATATCTATCAAGGTTAATAGGCATTTAATTGTGTTGCCCGATAGCGGATTTGATGGATGAGGAGGTAATCTGAAGATCCACATTTATTCCCCTGAGAACAAGTGCATTGCGTATAATCTTCTGATAACATAGTGTTGAATAATCTACTGTCAAAGGCTTGCGTTTAATTTACTGAGATGAGAGAGAGGGAGATATGTGTATTACAATATGCCATCTACCCTCGTGACTGCCATTACCACTGCTGTTACCAACATCATGATGTCTAGTGTCATAAAATGGTCACAGGGCAACAAATCTTTCTCTTCTGCTTTGGCCCGTGGAAGAATAAATGTTTGTTGATGAAGACGGCTACAATTAATTCAGGTCACATCCGAACCTTTCCTACAAGTCGTTGTCTGATAATGATACTGAGATTGGCATGAAAGCAAATCGTGGAGGACACAAGGCGGCTGCTGAAGGATATAGATGGTGTACCGCAGCGGGGAAGGTCTACCATGATCAACGAGGCTCTGAATTTATTTTTCTTAAGGGCATAGAAACATAGAAACATAGAAAATAGGTGCAGGAGTAGGCCATTCGGCCCTTCGAGCCTGCACCGCCATTCAATATGATCATGGCTAATCATCCAACTCAGTATCCTGTTCCTGCCTTCTCTACATACCCCCTGATCCCTTTAGCCACAAGGGCCACATCTAACTCCCTCTTAAATATAGCCAATGAACTGTGGCCTCAACTACCTTCTGTGGCAGAGAATTCCAGAGATTCACCACTCTGTGTGTGAAAAATGTTTTTCTCATCTCGGTCCTAAAAGATTTCCCCCTTATCCTTAAACTGTGACCCCTTGTTCTGATATGTAGAATTAGGCCATTCGGCCCATCAAGTCTACTGCCATTCAATCGTGGCTGATCCATCTCTCCCTCCTAACCCCATTCTCCTGCCTTCTCCCCAAGACCTCTGACACCCGCACTAATCAAGAATCTATCTATCTCTGCTTTAAAAAGATCTATTGACTTGGCCTCCGCAGCCTTCTGTGGCAAAAAAATCCACTGATTCACCACCTTCTGACTCAAGAAATGTCTCCTCATCTCCCTCCTAAAAGAACGTCCTTTAATTCTGAGGCTATGATTTCTAAAACAAAAAATAACTAAAACTAAAAAAATCTTCATTCTCACCAGAGATGCTGCGTGAGTTAATAGCCTGTCCCACTTAGGCTATTTTTAGGCGACTGTCATGGTCGCTGAAAAACCGGTGACTGGACCCCCCACTCCCCCCCTTCAACATAAAATTTGAAATAGAATCATTACTTTAACAACAAAAACAAAGTCGGCACCGGCGCCAACCTACGTGAACCTGGCGACAACTACGACAGCGCCTACGTCAGGAGAAGTCACGCTTCGCTCATTGGCGTCAAACCCACTGTCGCTGACTGTCTCCGAAAATGTTTCAACGTGTTGAAAATCCAGCGGCGACCAGAAAGAAGCCACGACTCTTCGGGCGACTGAGGAGACGACTCACGACCGTACAGGCGACACCCCGGCGACCACGTGGCGACAGCCTAGTCGCCTGTAGTCGCCTAAAAAAATCACCCAAGTGGGACAGGCCCTTTAGTCTTCCAATTTCTTATCTCTTTATACCAAAGGGGGTTAGATTGGAGATACAGCATGGAAACAGGCCATTCAGTCCACGCCGACCATCGATCACCCGTTCACACTGGTTCTATGTCATCCAACATTCTCATCCACTCCCTACACACTAGGGGCAATTTACAGAAGCCAATTAACCTGCAAACCTGCACGTCTTAGTGGGAGGAAACCAGAGAACCCGGAGAAAACCCACACGGTCACAGGGAGGTTGTACAAACTCCACACCCACGCAGAATCCCGAGGTCAGGATTGAACCCGGGTCTCTGGCGCGGTGAGGCAGCAGCTCTACCCGCTGCGCCACCGTGATGCCCCAGTCAGTATACAATTGAAACTTCAATATTATTACAGTGTGATTGCACTGTGAGTGGACACAGAAAATAACTTCTTCAATGCGAGAATTTGACACGGTTCATTTGGCTGGAAAAACTCCACAATAGCTTTGTATAGTTTCTCCTAAACTATTAATAGCGTTGCCTTTCTGAAAAATCCTATGCATTTTAGATGCATTTCCAATGCGTGAAAAATAATATTTTCGTGCAATTGTTGAGATGTATCGAAATCTCACAAAGACAAATAAAAATCAATTTATTTTCCAATGAATCATAAAAGCTCATCCAAGCAGCGAAAAGCTCCCAGAAATATTTCTCCAAGTAAATAGAAAATCTTTCTTAGGATGCCGCGTATTAACATATTGCAAGATTGTGATGCCTGGGTTTCTAGAGAAGAAATAATTTGATATCAATTTGTATTCCGAATGCCAAGGGCACCAGGAAGACAGTAAATAAAAGCTACGACACAGTGGTATGAATATTGATTTTTCTAACTTCAAGTAACCCCTCACTCTCTCTCCATCCCTCCCCACCCCCCCCAATTGAATAGACAATAGACAATAGGTGCAGGAGAAGGCCATTCGGCCCTTCGTGCCAGCACCGCCATTCAATGTGATCATGACTGATCACACCAGCTTCTCGTTCTCACCAAGCAAACAGCTACCAATGGCCTGTTTATTTTATCATTGTTACTTTTTTGCATATCTTTCACTCATTTGCTCTATATATCTTTACATCATTGTCCACATGTCTCTGGTTTCCCATTCCCGTCATTTGTCTGAAGAAGGGTCTCGACTGACAGCATTTTGTACCTATCTACGCTTCAAATAAGTAATTTGCAAAGGCAATAATTAAAAAAACATTATTAGTTTGCATTTGACCTGACTTCTGAACAAACACGTTATTACATTCGTATACCCATTATGTCTATGTCTCTATGTCTCATAATGACCTCTGCCCAGAGTAGGGGAATCGAGGACCAGAGGGCATAGGTTCAAGGTGAAGGGGAAAAGATTTAATAGGAATCCGAGGGGTAACATTTTCACACAAAGGATGGAACAAGCTGCCAGAGGAGGTAGTTGAAGCTTGGGACTATCCCATCATTTAGGAAACAGTTAGACAGGTACATGTTTGGAAGGTTATGGACCATGCGCAGGCAGGTGGGACTAGTATAGTTGGGACATTGTGGGCATGTTGGGCCGAAGGGCCTGTTTCCACACCGTATAACCATATAATCATATAACAATTACAGCACGGAAACAGGCCATCTCGGCCCTACAAGTCCATGCCGAACAAATTTTTTTTCCCCTTAGTCCCACCTGCCTGCACTCATACCATAACCCTCCATTCCCTTCTCATCCATATGCCCATCCAATTTATTTTTAAATGATACCAATGAACCTGCCTCCACCACTTCCACTGGGAGCTCATTCCACACCGCTACCACTCTCTGAGTAAAGAAGTTCCCCCTCATATTACCCCTAAACTTCTGTCCCTTAAGTATCACTCTATGATGACCCCGACTCTTTGAACCAGCATCTGCAGTTCCTTCCTACACATTATGTCTCCAGTTTTGGAAAGGGTTTGGTGGAAACTTTTTTTTCAGAGTCTTAAACTTGCCAGAGATGCGACTAATTTCCGGATTGCATCATCCGGTTGCTCTGCGGCCTACCATCGATGGAGCTGGAGGCCTCCTCGGACTGACCTTGGGCCCCACCGCGGACTTAACATGGGTCGGTCCCATGCCTGGGATCGCTCCTGTGGACTTTACCAGCGTGAGCTCTGGGGAGAGAATGAACAGATGGCATTCTGGAGCAAAGGAATGGGTGACTTTTCAGAGTCTAAAGAAGGGTCTTGGCCCTAAACGTCACCTATTCCTTTTTTCCACAGATGCTGCCTGACCCGTTGATTTACTCCAGCTTTTTGTGCCTACCTTCTGTTTAAACCAGCATCTGCAGTTCCTTCCTACTAATGGCGTTTCAGGTCAGGAATCTTCTGCCTGAAGAAGGATCCCGACCCAACCGGCCATTTGTCCATTCCCTCCACGGATGCTGCCTGACCCGCTGAGTTACTCCAGCACTTTGTATTTTTTTAAATCTTGGATTGGACAGAAATAAAGAAAAAGCAAACTAGTGGCTCGTTTAATAATCTTTCCAATTGTAGACCAATCAGCCCATGTGTGAATGAGCTGCTGATTTGCAATTAAGTGTTTTGTGCAAGACCAATTTCAACCTATTGGGGTTTGTGAATTAAACGTAATCCTGCAATCTCATTCTAATTACCTGCAAGCCCAGGCATGCCAATGCATCTTGGCCAGAATCACGCCTTAATTTTCTGAAGAAGTCATAAAATGTCAGGAAAAAGCTCTCTTTGAGTCGAGGTAAGAAAAGGTTCTATCAGGGTAGCACAGGGGTAGAATTGTTGCCTAAAAGCCCTGTCCCACGGTTCCGAGTTCATTTCAAGAGCTCTCCCGAGTTTAAAAAAACAAAAAACTCATGGTAAGCACGGAGAATGAACGTAGCGGGTACGTCGGAGCTCGGGGACGTCTCGTAACGCTAACGGCAGGTAAGCTCGTGAAGACTGGTGAAGATTTTTCAACATGACGAAAAATGTCCACGAGAGCCCCGAGTACCGACGAGCGGCCATTACCGTAAATCTCCGAGTTCGAATCCGGGGAAACTCGGGAGAGCTCTCGGAATGAACTCGTACCGTGGGAGGGGGCTTTTACAACGCCAGAGATCTGGATTCGATCCTGACAACGAATGCTGTCTAGTTACGGAGTTTGTCCGTTCTCCCTGTGACCTGCGTGGGTTTTACTCCAGGATCTCCGGTTTCCTCCCACATTCCAAAGACGTGCAGGTTAGTAGGTTGAAGATAGACACAAAAGGCTGGAGTAACTCAGCAGGACAGGCGGCATCTCTGGAGAGAAGGAATGGCTGACATTTGTAGATTAACTGGCTCGGTAAAAATTGTAACTGTGTGTGGGATAGGACCAGTGTACGAGGGATCGCTGATGGGCTGAAGGGCCCGCCGACTTGTTGGGCTGAAGGGCCTGTTTCCGCGTTGTATCTCTAAACTAAACTGAACTGACCAAATCCTTAAGCAATTAAATGACGAGTGAAATTAGACTTTGGGAAAAAATATTGTTCTGAAAAGTGTTATCAGGTTGGTTACGAACATGGTAATCTTCTTAAGCTTCAACACACATTGTTGCATACTAATAGTTTTCTGTTGTGCTTCTGAAGGAGTTACAAAAGCCGGGAAACATGAACAATAATAAAATCGCCAACCTACAGTGCCCTCCATAATGTTTGGGACAAAGACCCATCATTTATTTATTTGCCTCTGTACTCCACAATTTGAGATTTGAAATAGAAAAAAGAACATATGGTTAAAGTGCACATTGTCAAATTTTATTAAAGGGTATTTTTATACATTTTGGTTTCACCGTGTAGAAATTACAGTAGTGTTTATACATAGCCCCCCCCCATATAATCCAGTGAAGGGGCAGTTTATAATATTACTGCAAGAATCTAGTTTAAGTAAGTTTTTAAGTATCCTTTATTGTCATTCAGATTTTTACAGTCTGAACGGAATTTTGTGCCTTGCAGTCATAACATAGAATAAAATAACAGAACACACAATAAACACAGTTTAACATCCACCGCAGTGAGTCTACCAGGCACCTCCTCACTGTGATGGAAGGCAAAAGTCTCCAACACTTTTGTCTACCTTCAAACGGAACTAGTTGTCTTACAACTTGAGGCTGTGCACGCCATATGCAAGAAGAAGAAGAAGAGATGAAGCGACTCTTCCCCAGTCTGAGGAAGGGTCTTGACCCAAATCTCCAGCATTTTGAGTATCTTCAGTGTAAACCAACATCCCACCCCCTAAACTAGATCCTTGCAGCAATATGATAAACTGCCCATACACTTGTTAAAGCAGTTATTCTGCGGGAAACATGTATACCTCAGTGAGGACAATTAAACACCTGTTCACACTTGTGGCTCCAAAATTATTCAAAAGCTTCTCATTAATATTGCTGACAAACCTGGTTTAATTAATTAAAATCAGTGCGACACAAAAAAAATTCCCAATTAACTGTCTGCATTTTATATAAAGTGTGATCGGGGATTAGCATTTCTTAGCCAATTAGTCATGCTTTTATTCGGACACAACAATGAATACAGTGTAAAAGAATATAATTGGCCTCTGTGGATCGGGAATGATTGCAGTAATGGGAAATATTCCACTCTGCTAATTCTTTTTATTTGGATATGAATATTCATGCACAGAAACACAAAGGGGGCCTATCTTGCAGCCTGTGATGGTAAAAACTTTATGCAGCCTCAAGTCCCTGACTTCAGTTCAGTTCCGTTTAGTTTATTGTCACGTGTACCGAGGTACAGTGAAAAGCTTTTGTTGCGTGCTAACCAGTCAGCGGAAGGACAACACACGATTACAATCGAGCCGTCCACACGGTGTACAGATACATGATAAGGGAATAACGTTTAGTGCAGGGTAAAGCCAGTAAAGTCCAATCAAGGATAGTCCGAGGGTCACCAATGAGGTAAGGGCCTGTCCCACGAGCATGCGACTGCATGCGGCGAGTGCGACCAAACCGGAAGCGGGGGCCACGCGGAGGTCGATTAATCCCGTACGAGTTGACGTGAAGTTCGAGCGAAGTCCGCGGGAAGTTCGTGCGTGACGTACGGCGTCAAGACCCTGCATACGACGTTGAGACGCTGTGCACACCCGTCGAGGCGGTGCGTACGGCCTCAATGCGGCTGCGGGCCGGCAGGCCGTTGCCGCGCGGAATTTTTGAACACGGTCAGTTTTTCGGAGCCCCGCGCGATGTCGGGACCAGCTCCGCACAACTCCATCCCGCTCCGGCGATCGAAGTGGGACCGGCCCCGCGAGGCCGTACGGCTCAAGCGACCACGTTAGGTCGCGCTTGCCGCATGGAGTCGCATGCTCGTGGGACAGGCCCTGTAGATAGTGGTTCAGCACTTCTCTCTGGTCTGGTTGGTGGTTTGGTAGGATGGTTCAGTTGCCTGATAACAGCTGGGATGAAACTGTCCCAAACTGAGGAAACTTACTGAAGGGAGGGGCTTCGAGGTCTGGCAGTTGCTGAGTGATGGAGAGAGGCCATACTTGTCACAACTGTCTCTGGATTATGTGAGGTACAGTGAAAAGCTTTTATTGTGTGCCAACCAGAGACTCAGTGTTGCGCGACTCATATGTACCACGTGACTGAACCACAGTGTAAAATCCGTCACTTGACACATTGTAGTTAAAGTATGATATACTTGTACACTCTGGAGTTTAGAAGGATGAGAGGGTATCTTATTGAAACATATAAGATTGTTAAGGGTTTGGACACGCTAGAGGCAGGAAACATGTCCAAGATGTTGGGGGAGTCCAGAACCAGGGGCCACAGTTTAAGAATAAGGAGTGAATCAAAGTGAGCATGCAGGTACAGCAGTGAAGAAAGTGAATGGCATGTTGGCCTTTATAACAAGAGGAATCAAATAAAGCAAAAGAGGTCCTTCTGCAGCTGTACAGAGCCCTAGTGAGACCACACCTGGAGTATTGTGTGCAGTTTTGGTCCCCTAATTTGAGGAAGGACATTCTTGCTATTGAGGGAGTGCAGCGTAGGTTTACAAGGTTAATTCCCGGGATGGCGGGACTGTGATATGCTGAGAGAATGGAGCAGCTGGGCTTGTACACTCTGGAGTTTAGAAGGATGAGAGGATATCTCAGCTGCAAATACATCGCTGGCAGAGGAGCTCAACCACTTTTCTGCCCGTTTCGAGAGAGGTCCGAATGAAAGAACCTCTCTCCAACTGGACCCTGCCGACCAGCCACTTGCCCTCCAGTTAGAGGAGGTAAAGGTGAGAACTGTTAATGCTGGTAAGGCTGTTGGCCCGGATGAGATCCCAGGCAGGGTGCTCCGGGACTGTGCTCACCAGCTCGCTGGGGTATTCACAGACATTTGTAACCTTTCCCTAGTACACTCCTCCATGCCAGCGTGTCTGAAAACCACCACTATCATCAACTCCCTCAATGACTACGGGCCCGTTGCTCTTACATCTGTAGTCTCCAAGTGCTTTGAAAGGCTGGTCCTAGGTCACCTTAAATGATCTCTCCCCCCCTTCACTCGACCCACACCAGTATGCATACAAGGCTAATAGATCTACAGAGGATGCCATAGACACTGTCCTCCATGCTGCATTACAACACCTAGAGGAGAAGGGGTCATATGTCAGGATGCTTTTTGTTGATTACAGCTCAGCTTTTAATACAATCCTACCCAGCAAGCTGATCACAAACATGCTAGACCTTGGCCTCAGCAGTCAACTGTGTCGGTGGATATTGGACTTTGGACTGAGTGGTGTGCTCACAACAATCTCTCTCTGAACACTAAAAAGACAAAGGAGATCATCACTGATTTCAGGCGACATAGAGCGGAGCTCAGGCCACTGGAGATAGGGGGCGAGGAGGTGGAGAGGGCGCCTAGTTTTAAATTTCTGTGGATCAACATCAGTGAGGAACTTAAATGGTCTGTGAACTTTGCTGTGGTTGTAAAAAAAGGTGCAACAGAGACTTTACTTCCTCAGAACACTGAGGAAGGCCCATCTGTCTGCTAAACTGCTGGAGTCTTTCTACCGCTGTTCGGTAGAAAGCGTACTGACTTACTGCATAACTGCCTGGTTTGGGAACTGTTCAGCAGCTGACAGAGCAGCTTTCCAGAGGGTGATAAAAACTGCCCAGGGTATCATTGGACTCCCCCTGCCCCCTCTGGAGGACATTTACCACTCCAGATGCCTGCTGCAGCAGGACCTGTAATATCGTGAAAGACATCACACATCCTTGTCACCACCTTTTCACGCTGCTGCCCTCAGGAAACAGGTACAGGTCGCTAAAGTCACGCACTGCCAGACTCAAGAACAGCTTTTACCCATCAGCAATCTTGGAACTCAACTCTGTCTTGGGAGCAGGTTATGGGGAAGGACAGGGGGGGGTGGGAGAGAGTGTTAATTTATGTAAATGTGAATCCATGGGCGGGTTTGGGGAGTGTAAAAAGTATGTGCATGTGAATGTTTGAAGTTCTTTTAAATGGAGAGACAGTAATCTCGTTGTATGTGACACATGCAATGATAATAATGCATTCTGATTCTGATTCTGATTGAAACATATAAGATTGTTAAGGGCTTGGACATGCTAGAGGCAGGAAACATGTTCCCGATGTTGGGGGAGTCCAGAACCAGGGGCCACACAGTTTGAGAATAAGGAGTAAGCCATTTATAGCGGAGTCAGGGGATATGGGGAGAAGGCAGGAACGGGGTACTGACTGTGGATGATCAGCCATGATCACATTGAATGGTGGTGCTGGCTCGAAGGGCCGAATGACCTACTCCTGCACCTATTGTCTATTGATATGAAATTGGTCCATGTGCTTTGGTGTGTGTGTAGCACCTATGCTTGGGGACCATTGGGTATATATCCACAAAGACTGTTGCCATGCCTGTTTCATAAACATCACCTATTCCTTTTCTTCTGAGATGCTGCCTGACCCAGTTACTCCAGCATTCTGTGCCTATCTTCGTTGTAAACCAGCATCTGCTGTTCCTTCCTGTACGTTCAGATTGGACATCCTATTGCTTACAATCCCCAGGCTGACATGATTGTAACCATTTTTAATTGGTTTTAACATGGCGGCACGGTGGCGCAGCGGTAGAGCTGCTGCATCACAGCGCCACAGACCCGGGTTCGATCCTGACCTCGGGCGCTGTGTGTACGCAGCTTGCACGCTCTCCCCTTGACCACGTGGGTTTCGTCCGGGTGCTCAGGTTTCCTGCCACATTCCAAAGACGTGCGGGTTTGCAGGTTAATTGGACCGCTGTAAAGTGCATGCGATGAGAAAGTGGTGTAACATAGAACCAGTGTACGGGTGATCGATGGGCTGAGTGGACTCATTGGGCGGATGTTCCTGTTTCAATGCCGTATCTCCAAACCAAACTCATAACTTTTATAAAGGTAGACAAAAATGCTGGAGAAACTCAGCGGGTGAGGCAGCATCTATGGAGCGAAGGTTTTAGGTGAAGGAGTAGGTAATTGCATTTAGATTTAATTGAATGTCAGAAAGGCCAATGAATGAAGGACTCGTTTAGTTTAACTTAGTTAGGAATAATGGGTAGGCCATTTTGAACGGAGATGAGGAAAGACATTTTCACACATAGTTGTGAGTCTGTGGAATTTTCTGCCTCAGAGGGCAGTGGAGGCTGATTCTCTGGATGCTTTCCGAGAGAGTTAGATAGAGCTCTTAAAGATAGCGGACTCAGGGGATATGGGGAGAAGGCAGGAACGGGGTACTGATTGTGGATGATCAGCCATGATCATATTGAATGGTGGCGCTGGCTCAAAGGGCCGAATGGCCTACTCCTGCATGGTGCAATGGGGACTCACAGCGGGCGCTGGGCGCTCTCCTACCACGGGATCAGAGTCTCTGCTTTCCGTTTGGCGACATCTCCGACTGCGGGCTGGGCTGCTGCTTGGGGCGGGGCTGCTTGGGGCGGGGCCACTAGGGGCTGGGCTGCTTGGGACGGTGCTGCTGCGGTGCTGCTGCTGGGGGTGGGGCCACAGGGCGGGGCTGCTTGAGGCGGGGCTACTTCAGTTCCCTCCGAAAGTCCGGTTGGAAACCTCCGCCGGCCACCCTCAGCTCCAGTAAAGGCGCAATGGTGTAGGAAGGGGCGGACCGTCCCGGGGAGTGATGGCGAAGAGGCTAATCCACACGGCGCCTATCGGCAGGAGAGGAGATCGATCTGTGCACCGGCGGTTGTTAACGATTTTTAAACCTCACTAACTTTTACGACATTCAACTGATCGGAACGAAACTTGGTGCATGCGCAGCACAGGAGGACGGTGAGTGAACAGGCGAAAAATCGTAGCGCTATCGTGTACCGTTTTTGCACAAATAGAAAGACCGCCAAACCGGAAGATAACAAGAGCAGTGTTTTAGAGATAGATAGATAGATAGATAGATAGATAGATAGATAGATAGATAGATAGATAGATAGATGTGTGTGTGTGTGTGTGGAAGGCTATTTAGAATTTACATTAACTGTGTGTGTGTGTGTGTGTGTGTGTGTGTGTGTGTGTGTGTGTGTGTGTGTGTGTGTGTGTGTGTGTGTGTGCATGTGTGTGTGTGTGTGAATATGTGTGTGTGTGTATATGTGTATGTGTGTGTATCTGTGTGTGTGTATCTGTGTGTGTGTGTGTGTGTGTGTGTGTGAATATGTGTGTGTGAATATGTGTGTGTGAATATGTGTGTGTGAATATGTGTGTGTGTGTGTGTGTGTATATGTATGTGTGTGTGGGTATGTGTATGTGTGTGTGTATGTGTGTGTGAATATGTGTGTGTGTATATGTGTGTGTGTGTATGTATATGTGTGTGTGTGTATTTGCTACTTAACATTTGACACTAACTCCATGCTACAGCGTTATCAGATCGCATCATAATTAATGTATTTTCTGACATGCATTCACGTTGATAACGGCGGTGGGACCCGGGGGAATAGAAACAGTGAAGGTCCAATTGAAAAGTGCAAGCCCATCAGCACTGCCGAGGGTTAACTAGCGGAGAAAGGCAAGGAAGTGGGCACTGTGACCAGAATGGCTGTGGGAGTGGTTACAAAGAGGTCGGAGCTACGGGAGAGAGGGCAAGGGGTGATGAACAAGGCTGGAGGTTTTCCAAAGGGGAAGGTGAGCCACAGACAGCGGTGAAGGATGACTGTAGGACAAGCACTCCGGGGAGATTGCTGCAACTTGCTGTCTCGCTGTCAAGGACAGCTGCCTGTCACAGGAGGTGATGAATAAGCAGTAGCAGGCTCTCAAAGCTAACAGGGCAGTGGGAGGGAGTTGTAAAAACGCCTTGAATGTTTTAAAGGCGATGATAAATAAATGAGTGCCTGAGGGACTCCTCAACACATTCTGAAATAAATTGAAACAACAAACATCAGGACACACTGGGTTTTTTTTTGTCCTTAAGTACAGCTAATTCTTTGTTTTATTAATAACGCCTGCCTTGAGTGTAGCACTCCATTCCACAAGCATTTGCGAGCGCTGAGAAAAGCTCCAAGGAGATACCAATTCAGATTAATTTCCTCGCTCTGATTTATCACTTCTGTCCGGTCTATTAAAACTAGAGTGAGAAAAAAAACTATTAGGTGGACAAAAATGCTGGGGAAACTCAGCGGGTGAGGCAGCATCTATGGAGCGAAGGAATAGGCGACGTTTCAGGTCTCGACAGGTCAAGTCAAGTCAAGTTTATTTGTCACATACACAGACGAGATTTGCAGTGAAATGAAAAGTGGCGATGCTCGTGGACTTTGTGCAAAAGGACAAACAAACAAACAAACTACAAACAGAATGGAACAGAATCACATATTCGCATATAACATATTGTGGGAGGAAGGAAAAAGGAAAATGCAGCAATTTTAAAAAATGGTTCAGTAAAGTTAGTCCCTGGTGAGATAGGAGTTTACCGTCCTAACGGCCTCTGGGAAGAAACTCCCTCTCAACCTCTCCATTCTCACAGCATGGCAATGGAGGCGTTTGCCTGACCGTAGCAGCTGGAACAGTCCGTTGCAGGGGTGGAAGGGGTCTCCCATGATCTTATTGGCTCTGGAGTTACACCTTCTGAAGTATATTCTGAAGGGAGACAAAAATGCTGGAGAAACTCAGCGGGTGAGGCAGCATCTATGGAGCGAAGGAATAGGTGACGTTTCGGGTCTCGACCTCAAAGGGCCGAATGGCCTACTCCTGCACCCATTGCCTCTTGTCTATTATCTCCTTTCAACTTTGCCCCATCTCACCTTAAAGCTATGGCCTCTGGTCTTTGACATAGAAACATAGAAAATAGGTGCAGTAGGCCATTCGGCCCTTCGAGCCTGCAACGCCATTCAATATGATCATGGCTGATCATCCAACTCAGTACCCTGTACCTGCTTTCTCTCCATACCCCCTGATCCCTTTAGCCACAAGGGCCTCCTAACTCCCTCTTAATGAACTGGCCTCAACTACCTTCTGTGGCAGAGAATTCCACAGATTCACCACTCTCTGTGTGAAAAATGATTTTCTCATCTCGGTCCTAAAAGACTTTCCCCTTATCCTTAAACTGTGACCCCTTGTTCTGGACTTCCCCAACATCGGGAACAATCTTCCTGCATCTATCAAGCCTGTCCAACCCCTTAAGAATTTTGTAAGTTTCAATCAGATCCCCTCTCAATCTTCTAAACCCTTGGGAAAAAGGTTCTGACTTTCTACCCTATCTAGGCCTCTCGTAGTTTTATAAACTTCGAACTCAACCTCCGGCATTCCAGCGAAAACAGCCCACGCCTGTCCGACCTCTCCCTGTGGCTAATACACCTCAAATCCAGGCACTATTTTGGGAAAGCTCTTCCATAGTCTCAAGATTCAAGATTCAAGATTCAAGATACAATTTAATTGTCATTTGGACCCCTGAGGTCCAAACGAAATGCCGTTTCTGTAGGGTTACATTACAAACAAATAGACCCAAGACACAACATAATTTACATAAACATCCATCACAGCGCTGTGATGGAAGGCCAAAAAAACGTATCTCTCCACTGCACTCCCCCCCCCCCCCCCCCGATGTCAGAGTCAAAGTCAAAGCCCCCGTTGGCGATGGCGATTATCCATATAACAATTAAAGCCACGCCAGGCCATGCAAGGTCCCTACAAGGGTCTTGATGAACAAATTTTTTTTGCGCTTTTTCCCGCGGCCAGTCCCACCGCGCCTGCACTCATACCATAACCCTCCATTCTCTTCGACCCCGCAACTCGGGCTATCCAATTTATTTTTAAATGTCGTCGTTGCGAGAGCCCTGAAATGCGGTCTCCCTCCAGGGACCCGCGGGCTCCCGGTGCCGCCGTCCGCCAGACCCGCAAGAATTCACACTGCGACCACTCTGAGTAAAGCAGCCCCCTCCGAATACCCCTAAACTTCCGCAGCAGCAGCCGCTTCATTCTGAAGTCATGTCCTCTTGTGGAATCGGCCCTATCCTCGACGGTGAGAAGCTTGTCCACCAAAAGCCTCCATCCTCTTGACATCAATTTGCGAGCAGACACTTTCTGTAGAGTTAGGCCCCCTTCAAGTCTAATCTGCCACTCCAGAGAATAAAGATCTTTCCCTCTCAACCCCCATTTTCTCTGGATAAAAGACTACCTATATATTCTTCCCATGATTTTATATATGGAAAATAGGTGCAGGAGGAGGCCATTTAGCCTTTCGAGCCAGCACCGCCATTCAATGTGATCATGGCTGATCATCCCCAATCAGTACCCCGTTCCTGCCTTCTCCCCATATCCCCTGACTCCGCTATGAATGACTTATAACCCATGCCTGCCTTCTCCCCATATTCCTTGATTCGGCTAGCTCTTCGAGCATGCATTTCGTTGTCTCTGTACTGTACACTGACAATGACAATTAAAATTAATCTGAATCTGAATCTGAATCTTTATCTAACTCACTTTTAAATTCATTCAGTGAATTGGCCATTTGAAACTGAGATGAAAAATAACTTTTTCACCCAGAGAGTTGTGAATCTGTGGTATTCTCTGCCACAGAAGGCGGTAGCCTTCTGTGGCAGAGAATACCACAAATTCACAACTCTCTGGGTGTAAAAGTTCTTTCTCATCTCAGTTTCAAATGGCCTCCCCTTTATTCTTAGACTGTGTGCCCCCTGGTTCTGGACTCCCCCAGCATTGGGAACATTTTTTCCTGCATCTAGCTTGTCCAGTCCTTTTATAATTTTCCGTTTCTATATGATGCCCTCTCATCCGTCTAAATTCCAGTGAATACAAGGCTAGTCTTTTCAATCTTTCCTCAGATGACCGTCCCGCCATCCCAGGGATTAACCTGGTGAACCTACCTCAATAGCAAGGATGTCCTTCCTCAAATTAGGAGACCAAAGCTGCACGCTTCTGTAAGATCACACCTTAGCTTCTTGCATGCAAGGAATAAGGTCGTGGTCTGCCCTACCTCTCCCTATAGTTCAAGCCCTGAGCCCTCATAAATCTTCTCTGCACCCTTCCTTCCTGTTAAGTCAAGTCGTCGAGTATCCTTTATTGTCATTCAAACTGTCTCCAGTTTGCACGAAATTATGTACCCCAAAAAAAAAACAGAACACACAATTAACACAAATTTAACATCTACCACAGTGAGTCTACGTGGAGAGGAAAAGACTACAAAAAGTAGTAAACACTGCCCAGTCCATCATCGGCTCTGACCTCCCTTCCATCGAGGGGATTTATCGCAGTCGCTGCCTCAAAAAGGCTGGCAGTATCATCAAAGACCCACACCATCCTGGCCACACACTCATCTCCCTGCTACCTTCAGGTAGAAGGTACAGGAGCCTGAAGACTGCAACGTCCAGGTTCAGGAATAGCTACTTCCCCACAGCCATCAGGCTATTAAACCTGGCTCGGACAAAACTCTGATTATTAATAACCACTTTCTGCTATTTGCACTTTACCAGTTTATTTATTCATGTGTGTATATATTGATATCATGGTATATGGACACATTTATCTGTTTTGTAGTAAATGCCTACTATGTTCTGTGTGCTTAAGCAAAGCACGAATTTCATTGTCCTATACAGGGACACATGACAATAAACTCACTTGAACTTGAACCTGCACCTCCTCACTGTGATGGAAAGAAAAAGTCTTAAAGTCCTTGTCTCTCCTTCCTTGTTCTCCCTCTGCGTTGAGGCGATCCAGGCTTCCGATGTTGTGACCCCGCCGGGTGATGGTATGTCCCGCGGCCGAATCCTAACGGCACGAACGGTCCGGTTCAAACTCCGCGGCCCGGGGCGGGCGAAGCTGTTGTTGCGGGAGTTAGACTGATTCCTGGGATGTCAGGACTTTCATATGAGGAAAGACTGGATAGACTCGGCTTGTACTCGCTAGAATTTAGAAGATGGAGGGGGGATCTTATAGAAACTTACAAAAATTCTTAAGGGGTTGGACAGGCTAGATGCAGGGAGATTGTTCCCGATGTTGGGGAAGTCCAGAACAAGGGGTCACAGTTTAAGGATAAGGGGGAAATCTTTTAGGACCCTGATGAGAAAAACATTTTTCACACACAGAGTGGTGAATCTCTGGAATTCTCTGCCATAGAAGGTAGTTGAGGCCAGTTCATTGGCTATATTTAAGAGGGAGTTAGATGTGACCCTTGTGGCTAAGGGGATCAGGGGGTATGGAGAGAAGGCAAGTACAGGATACTGAGTTGGATGATCAGCCATGATCATATTGAATGGCGGTGCAGGTTTGAAGGGCCGAGTGGCCTACTCCTGCACCTATTATCTATGTTTCTATGTTTCTATGTTTCTATGAGCTCCGGAAAATTGGTCACCAACCTGGGACCTGCGAGCTCCCGATGTTGCCGTTCCCTGGGCCCGCGGCCGAAGCCTCTGAGGCTCCGAAGTCGGGCCGCCGCCGCTGCAGCGCCACCACAGCCCCGAAGTCGGCCAGCTTCGCGATGATAAGTCTCCGGAGCCTCAAGATCGGCCCCAGTTGGAGGCTGCCAGCTCCACGATTAGGCCTCAGCGCAGACGGAGACAGAGACGGAGACGGAGATACGACAAAGAAAAGGTCGCATCCTCCCGAAGGGAGAGACTGACACAAGTTTCCCCTGCCCCCCACACATACACAACTAAAAATACATCTAACCAGACAAAATAAAACAAAGAAAAGAATAAGGCAGACGGACTGCAGGCGAGCAGCAGCTACTGGACATGGTTGAAGAACGACCCGTTGTTGCATCAGTCCGCGGCACTGCACAATGCAGCTGGTAACGAGCCACAAAGTGGTTGTAAACGCTAGTGTTCCTCACCCTCTTCTATTGTGGATGGAGTTAAACATTGATTCTGGCAACTGATGAAGTGGGACATACACGAGTTCCTGCGCGGATGAAGATGAGGGATGATTCTCCTGGTTATTGCAAACCGACTTTGATAGATCGTTCTCTTGCAGCTCTGCCGTGTACAGAGATGGAACGGTATCTGGTCTTTGAAGAGAAGATGGAGTTACAGGTTCACACTAAGCAGATCCTTTGAGTTAATAGTGTGAATGCAATTCATTGTCACTGGTTGGGTGAGCAAGTACCGGGCCAGATCAATAAAAACCAGGCATGCTAGATAATGGCAAATTCTACTCAAGCGCTTTGAGGCAACATTACCCCCCAGTATTAATGAGCCAGGCAATCATCTGGTTATAGCCCTGTCCCACTGTACGAGCTAATTCAAAAGCTCTCCCGAGTTTAAATAAAAATCAAACTTGTGGTGAGCACGTAGAATGTACGTTGCGGGTACGTCTCTTAGCGGCTCGTAACGCTAACGGCAGGTACTCGGGAAACGCGGTAAGCTCGTGAAGACTCGTGAAGGTTTTTCAACGTTGAAAAATGTCCACGAGAGCCCCGAGTACCCAGGAGCGGCCATTACCGTAATTCTCCGAGTTCGAATCAAGGGAAACTCGGGAGAACTCTTGAATGAACTCGTACAGTGGGACAGCCCCATTAGTCGTGAGTTACGTGCGGTGCTCTCTGCAACGATGCATCGTACGCGTTGAAATTGTAGACCACAAGCTGACCATCAACCTGTCCTGGTCCACCCGTATTGAAGCAATGGTCCTCTACTTCAGCAGCAGCCTGGGGCTGGGCTGGACCGGGCGCCGCTCCCAGAGGCCGGGCGCGTGGACCGCACGTGGCCTACAGTGGTGGAGCAGCGGCGGAGGGCACTGCGGCTACGCTAGGCCAGGCCGACCCTGCGACGTCGCCATGACTACGGGCCTTCACGGCCAGGTCAAGATCCCTGCACTCACTCCAACTGGGACTTGGAAATGGCAGCAAACTGGTGACTCTGTGTACTGCCACAGTGTACCACTGCTGCACACTTGTACTGTATCTGAGATGCTTATTTAAGATGTATCTAAGGCCTCATGTAAGTGAATACTTGTACTGAACTGTATACAAAAATGAATTTCACTGCACCTCGGTACATGTGAAAAATAAAGGACCATACCATACTTTGTTAGCTGGCTTAGGAAGTTCGGCATGTCCCAACAACCCTAACCATCTACACATGCGCCGTGGAAAAGATTTTATCGGGATGCCTCCCAGCATGGTTTGGGAAAAGCTCCATCCCATCCAAGTCCTGCAAGAAAAGTGCGGAGAATTGCGGGCGCAGCCCAGACCATCGCACAAACCAACCACCCATCCATTGACTCCATCTACACCTCACGCTGCCTCGGCAAGGCCAGCAGCATCATCAAGGACGAGTTGCACCCCGGCCACTCCCTCTTCTCCCCTCTCCCATCGGGCAAGAGGTACAGAAGTGTGAAATCGCACACCTCCAGATTCAGGGCACAGTTTCTTCCCAGCTGTGATCAAGCAACTGAACCATCCTACCACAACTAGAGAACTGTCCTGAACTACTATCTACCTCATTGGAGACCCTCGGACCACCTTGCACTAAATGTTATTCACTTTATTCATTTGATCATATATCTGTACACCGTGGACGGCTCGATTGTAATCACGCATTGTCTTCCCACAGACTGGTTAGCGCGCAACAAAAGCTTTTCACTGTACCTCGGTATACGGGACAATAGACTAAACTAAACTAAAGTGCGAGGTGTTGCATTTTGGCAAATAAACCCAGGCGGGACCATCACAGCTCTGGGGAGTGCTGTACAGCCACGGGATCCAGGAGTACATGTTCATTGTTCTCTGAAAGTGGTGTCACGAGGAGATGGGGTGATTCAGAAGGCTTGTGGTACATTGGGCCTCATCAGGGCAGCTATAGAGAGTAGACGTTGGGACGAAGTGTGTAGCAAAGAACTGCAGATGCTGGTTTAGATCGAAGGTAGTTCCTGGGAGCCATCATCTCCTTAAGGACCTTAAGTGGGGGGGCTACCATCGACTCCACAGTCAAAAAGGCCCATCAGAGGATGTACTTCCTGCGGCAGCTGAGGAAGCACAATCTGCCACAGGCAATGATGGTCCAATTTTACACGGCCATCGTAGAGTCTGTCCTCACCTTCTCCATCATGGTCTGGTTCGGCTCAGCCACCAAGCACGACATCCGGAGGCTGCAGCGAATCGTCCGATCAGCAGAGAAAGTTATTGGCTGCAACCTTCCCTCCATTGACGAACTGTACACTGCAAGGGCCAGGAAGCGAGCGGGCAAGATCATCTCTGACCCCTCTCACCCTGGCCACAAACTCTTTGAATCACTTCCCTCTGGAAGGCGACTCCGGACTGTCAAAGCTGCCACAGCCAGACATAAAAACTTTTTTTTTTCCACGAGTAGTTGCTCTACTCAACAGCCAAAAATCTGCAGCCTCCTTTTGCTCTGGTATGTTATTTAATTCACATGTTTAATCGATAATGTTTTATTATTAATGTTTAATGTTTTATGTGTCATTCCTAACTGTCACTGTATGTCATGTTGTCCCTTGCGAGCGGAGCACCAAGGCAAATTCCTTGTATGTGAATACTTGGCCAATAAACTTATTCATTCATTCAAAATACTGGAGTAACTCAGCGGGACAGGTAGCATTTCTGGAGAGAAGGAATGGATGACTTTACAGGTCGAGGCCCTTCTTCAGGGAAGTTGAGAAGTTGGGACATGATGTTAGTTAGGGGGCACCATCTTGGGGCACGGCTGTCTAGCTAGCAGCTGTCCGTCTTTTTCACTTTTTTCTTTAATTTTTAGTGAGTTTCAGTGTTTGTTTTTAGGAGGTCTAGACTTTTTTATGTGGGGGGAGGGGGGGGAAACTACTTTCTAGGTCCCTGCCTGGTCGGAGAGGCAGCTTTTCTCCAGGCTGCACTGTCGACCCGTCCTCGCGGCCTACCAGCGGGCTTGGAGCGGCGTTTTCCTGTGGGACCGCCCAGCACCTTCGGCTTTGGCGGCGGCACAGCGCTGGAGCGCTATCGCGGAGCGGAGCGGGCGATGCCTTGCCCAGGTCGCTGCGCTGGAGCTCCGGTGAGCTGAGACCGCCGAGAATAACATCGCGGAGCTGCGGGTCTGTGGAGCGGGCAGCTGCGGGTGGCGGTGCTGTCTTTAACATCTGGAGCCTGGGATCTCTCGATGAGATCGCCAGTGGTGGAGCTCCAACCGGCGCGGCCTTGTCGGCTTCGGAAGCTGCGGTCTCCGGTAAGGAAGCGGCCGTTCCAGGTGTCCCTAGCCGCTGTGAGGATTCTCCCGACGCCGGAGCACCATCTCCCTGCGAGAACGGCCTGGAACATCGTGCCTCCGTAGAGGCAACTGTGGAGGCCTCAATTGATCCGACTATGGGTGAACAGGGGATGGGGACTGGACATTGTGCCTTCCCCCATAATGGTAACCATTGTGGGGGGATGTTTCTATGTTAAAGGTCCTTATTGTTTCCTTTCCAAGATGGCTGCCAGAAGGGAGAGAGAACGCTGGCACGATTAGCTGCCGCTGCTCTCTCTTTGAATTGTGTCTTTGAATTGTGTATTGTTGATGTCTTTACTATTTATTTTTAATTTTTTTGTCGTTATTTTTTTGTTTTTGTTTCATTCCGCTTACCTGTTTTGTATTCTGTTTACTAAATTTTGTAAGGTGTCCTTGAGAGTCTTGAAAGGCGCCCATAAATAAAATTTATTATTATTATTACAGTTGTACAACATGTTGGTGGGGCCGTGTTGGGAGTATTGGGTTCAGTTTTGGTCACCCTGTTCTCAGAAGGATATTTTCCCTCACAGTTTTCATATGCTTACAAACAGCATACATCTATATAAATGGAGACGGGATTTAGCAAACAATTTTTAATGAAAATGGGTTTCTCAATAACTACTTAACTCCCCCTCCCATTCCCACACTGACCTTTCTGTCCTGGGCCTCCTCCACTGCCAGAGTGAGGCCCAGCGCAAATTGGAGGAACAGCATCTCATATTTAGCTTGGGCAACTTACACCCCAGCGGTATGAATATTGACTTCTCTAACTTCAAGTAACCCTTGCTTTCCCTCTCTCTCCATCTCTCTCCCCACCCTAATAGCCCTGTCCCATGGTACAAGTTCATTCCAAGAGCTCTCCCAAGTTAAAAAAAAAATCAAACTCGTGGTAAGCACGGAGAATGAACGTAGCGGGTACGTCGGAGCTCAGGGACGTCTCTTAGCGCTAACGGCAGGTACTCGGGAAGACTCGCTAATGGCAGGTAAGCACGGGAAGACTCGTGAAGATTTTTGCAACATGTTGAAAAATGTCCACGAGAGCCCCGAGTACCGACGAGCGGCCATTACCGTAAATCTCCGAGTTCGAATCGGGGCAAACTCGGGAGAGCTCTTGGAATGAACTCGTACCGTGGGACGGGGGTTTTATTCTCTGACTACTGTGACTGTCCTCCTGATTAAATTTTATCTTGTAAGCCACGTTGTCAACTTAACCCTAGTTCACAATGACATTGGATCTTCGTCCCCTTTGACCTCTCGTTTTCACACCTTACCCTTCCATATCTCTCGTTTCCCTCTCCCCCGACCCTCAGTCTGAAGAAAGGGTCTCAACCAGAAACATCACCCATTCCTTCTCTCCAGAGATGTTGCCTGTCCCGCTGAGTTACTCCAGCATTTTGTGTAGTACAACATCGGTGGACTAGTAGTAACATTTTATTTCGAACATGTAAAACAATAAAAGTTAAAAACAAATCGAAATAATAATAAAAATGAAATGAACAATAAACCTAAACACAACTCATTGAATAACTCCTTATAAACATCACAAATTAAATCTTACATGTTTGAAAAGTAGGATGAAGTATCCACATTTATTCCTACTCCTTCTCTGTAGATAACTTTGATTATAGTTTGGAGATAAAGCACGGAAACAGGCTGTTCAGTTCACTGAGTCCGCGCCAACCAGCGATCCCCGCACACTAACACTATCCTACAAACCTGCACGTCTTTGGAGTGTGGGAGGAAACCGAAGATCTCGGAGAGTCACGGGAGAACGTACAAACTCCTTACAGACAGCACCCGTGGTCGGGATCGAACCCGGGTCTCTGGCACTGTTAGGTGGCAACTCTACCGCTGCACCACCGTGCTGCCAATTATCTGTCAACTGACATTGATAACTCCAATAGATAATAGGTGCAGGAGTAGGCCATTCGGCCCTTCGAGCCAACACCGCCATTCAATGCTATTCATCAATTAGTTAACAAACTTTATCTCATCTACATATATATATATCTTCTTAGTCCCATTCAGTCATGGCTGACGATGGGTGTCTCCAGGGTTGGAGGACGCCTGTGCGTGACTTTGTTTAACGTGGGGAGACTGGTGCACAGACAGCCACCCCACGGTCCTTGACAGATCTGGGTCAGAGTCCAAAACGACAAGAGACCCTTTTCTGCCGCAGCCTTCATCCGCCTTCCCAGCCGTTGTGACGTTAGCTCCACTAAGGTCAGCCATCGTCCTCCGCCTGTTCCACCGTTGAGGTCTTGGTTGGATACATATACACATACACAAACATATACATATGCACATACATATATCCACACATAAGCCACATACATAATACATATATACAAGCATATGCATGCATGCAAACATACATATATACTGTTGTAAAAACGAGAGATCAAAGGGGCGAAGGTCAAAGGTCATTGTGAACTAGGGGAATGTGACGAAGATAAAATTTATTCAGGAGGACAGTCACACTAGTTGGCGAATAAGGGTGGGGGAGGGATGGAGAGAGAGGGATAGCAAGGGTTACTTGAAGTTAGAGAAATCAATGTTCATACCACTGGGGTGTAAGCTGCCCAAGCGAAATATGAGGTGCTGCTCCTCCAATTTGCGCTGGGCCTCACTCTGACTGTTCATAAACAATGATCCAAATTCTATGAACAACACGAATATCGCGCTGCGTCAATGAACTAAAGGGGTGGGAGATTGCAACCTGTTACGACGAATGCAATCGACACGACATGAACAATCAAATAAGATCAAATAGAACAAGTTGTCCTACAACTTTAGGCTGTGCACGGCAAACGCAAGAAGAATGAACTAAAGCTTAACGTCATCACAGCCCTTCCTCATTCTTATACCTCTGGAAAATAATGTTTTTGCACTTCTTCTTAAACTGAGTAATGTTTGTGCTTTCCACATAGAATAGAATAGAATAGAATAGTTTATTTATTGTCATTGTAACATGAGCCATGTACAACGAAATTTAAAAATGTCAGCCAGTCAGTGCATCATTCAAACATTTCTAAAAGCTAACGATACATACAAGGTAAAATATTAAAAGATAAACAACTAAATAAATATCACGAAAATAGCACGCATAAACACCCAACCCTCCATCCTCCATCCAAATCAGTCCACAATTCCACCCCACAGATTGAAATACACAAACTCTTCATAGTTGAAACATATAAGATTATTAAGGGTTTGGACACGCTAGAGGCAGGAAACATGTTCCCGATGTTGGGGGAGTCCAGAACCAGGGGCCACAGTTTAAGAATAAGGGGTAAGCCATCTAGAATGGAGATGAGGAAACACTGTTTCACACAGAGAGTTGTTAGTCTGTGGAATTCTCTGCCTCAGAGGGCGGTGGAGGCAGTTTCTCTGGATACTTTCACGAGAGAGCTGGATAGGGCTCTTAGGGCTAGCGGAATCAAGGGGTATGGGGAGAAGGCAGAAACGGGATACCGATTGTGGATGACCAGCCAGGAAACATGTTCCCGAAATTGGGGGAGTTCAGAACCAGGGGCCACAGTTTAAGAATAAGGGATAAGCTTTTAGAACGGAGATGAGGAAACACTTTTTCACACAGATGGTGGAGGCTGGTTCTCTGGATACTTTCAAAAGAGAGCTAGATAGGGTTCTTAAAGATAGCGGAGTCAGGGGATATGGGGAGAAGGCAGGAACGGGGTACTGATTGGGGATGATCAGCCATGAACACATTGAATGGCGGTGCAGGCTCGAAGGGCCGAATGGCCTACTCCTGCACCTACTGTCTATTGTCTATTGTCGACTGTGCGAACACAAAGTTTCTTTCAATTAAAATTTCCTCTCAAGTTATAACCACCCTCCCTGTTAAAGAACAATTTTTTACATATTATCTGGTGGTAAATAATTTCTTGCGTTATACATTATTTGTGCTGTATTCAATTCTACCGTCATAGCAAATGCATAAACAATGCATTTGACTTTAGAATTAGAGTTGGTGTGTTCACGACATCGTACATTATTAACTATCCATACGGCCCTTTGTTGCAGTCTGCAGGGTGCTTTTGTAAATGTTACCCCGTACTTCCACACAGTGATTTAGATACGGCAGTACAAGCGATCGATACAAAATATACAGTGCTGTGTGATTCAGAATGTGCCTTGGACTGCAATGCTCCTTACCAGGACTGCCCACGCATGTTGTAGATGAGGTTTCCAGCAGATTTTGTGCTTCATTATCACACCTAGAACTCTATTTTCATATACTCGTTCTTTTCAGTGTTAAAACACATTTGTACTCCCTGGCTTTTGACCATGCCTGAGGCATTGCTTCTGTTTGTGGTGTTTTTGATGTTTCTTTATTTTACATGTCTTTTCCTACTATTTCTTTTGATTGTTATTTTTGGTGTGTATTAACTTTTTTGTCAATGATTAGTGATGTACAGCACTTTGTTGCAGCTATGTTTGTTTTTAAAGTGCTCTATAAATAAAATTATTATTATTATTATTATTATTATTATTATTATTATTATTATTATTATTATTATTATTATTATTATTATTATATCTGAGGAAGGACATTATTACCATAGAGGGAGTGCAGAGAAGGTTCACCAGACTGATTCCTGGGATGTCAGGACTGTCTTATGAAGAAAGACTGGATAGACTTGGTTTATACTCTCTAGAATTTAGGAGATTGAGAGGGGATCTTATAGAAACTTACAAAATTCTTAAGGGGTTGGACAGGCTAGATGCAGGAAGATTGCTCCCGATGTTGGGGAAGTCCAGGACAAGGGGTCACAGCTTAAGGATAAGGGGGAAATCCTTTAAAACCGAGATGAGAATAACTTTTTTCACACAGAGAGTGGTGAATCTCTGGAACTCTCTGCCACAGAGGGTAGTTGAGGCCAGTTCATTGGCTATATTTAAGAGGGAGTTAGATGTGGCCCTTGTGGCTAAGGGGATCAGAGGGTATGGAGAGAAGGCAGGTACGGGATACTGAGTTGGATGATCAGCCATGATCATATTGAATGGCGGTGCAGGCTCGAAGGGCCGAATGGCCTCTGCTCCTGGACCTAATTTCTATGTTTGTTTATCAACACCATCTCTCCTCACTCGCACCTAAGTGTTTATTTTACAATTTCCAACCAACATAACCTTTGTTTTGTTCAAATTTAATGATTATTTGTTTATATCAATCCACCTTTTTTATTTTGAAGAAAGAACTGCAGATGCTGGAACAATCGAAGGTGGACAAAAATGCTGGAGAAACTCAGCGGGTGAGGCAGCATCCATGGAGCAAAGGAATAGGTGACGTTTCGGGTCGAGACCCAGTCTGAAGAAGGGTCTCGACCCGAAACATCACCTATTCCTTCGCTCCATAGATGCTGCCTCACCTGCTGAGTTTCTCCAGAATTTTTGTCTACTTTCACCTTTTTAATTTTCTCATTTCTGATGTGATCTCCTCCAAAAGCTGCTGTAAATTCTCCCCAGAACAAAAGATATTGGTATCATACGCAAATAAAACAAATTTCAATATTTTTGATACTCTACATATACAATAGCTGCAGGAGGCCATTTGGCCCTTCAATCCAGCACCGCCATTCAATGTGATCATGGCTGATCATCCCCAATCAGTACCCCGTTCCTGCCTTCTCCCCGTATCCCCTGACTCCGCTATCTTTAAGAGCTCTATCTAGCTCTCTCTTGAAAGCATTCAGAGAACCAGCCTCCACCGCCCTCTGAGGCAGAGAATTCCACACTCACAAATCTCTGGGTGAAAAAGTGTTTCCTCATCTCCGTTCTAAATGGCCTACCCCTTATTCTTAAACTGTGGCCCCTGGTTCTGGACTCCCCCAACATCGGAAACATCATTTATATACAGAATGAACAATTTTGATCCTAATACTGACTCCTGAGGTACTCCACAAATAATATCCAAGCATATTGATTTATGCTCACCTATCTTCACAAACTGTTGCCTGTTACTTAAATCGCTTCTCAACCAATTCAACACCACTCCCCTGATACTGTACCTTTCCAATTTATCAAGATATATATTGTGATCAATGGTATCAAAAGCTTTTTTTAGAGCTATAAATGCTCCCACTGCAAACTTTTTTTTGTCTGTACAATAAGTGATTTGGTGTAACCCAGCATCTGCAGTTCCTACCAACACTATATAAATCTAACCTATTTATGCTACTTCAGAAATACACCAAATTATAATTGACTTGGGCGAACAGCACTTAGAAAACAAGTTGAATTATTTCCATCATGGTGGGAATCAGCCATGATCATATTGAATGGCGGTGCAGGCTCGAAGGGCCGAATGGCCTACTCCTGCACCTATTATCTATTGGAGTTATCAATGTCAGTTGACAGATAATTGGCAGATTGTGGGCGGCACGGTGGCGCAGCGGTAGAGTTGCCACCTAACAGCGCCAGAGACACGGGTTCGATCCCGACCACGGGTGCTGTCTGTAAGGAGTTTGCACGTTCTCCCCGCGACCTGCGTGGGTTTTCTCCGAGATCTTCGGTTTCCTCCCACACTCCAAAGACGTACAGGATAGTGTTAGTGTGCGGGGATCGCTGGTCGGCGAGGACTCAGTGGACTGAACAGCCTGTTTCCGTGCTTTATCTCCAAACTATAATCAAAGTTATCTCTAAACTGTAATCAAAGTTATAATACAGAGAAAATGAGTTGGTTTCATATTTAGATAAAACATGCATTTATTCAAAAACTTATTTCCATCGCGATTGCAGACATCAATAGAGATTCCAATAGCCTTTTGTGTAAATAAGGAAGAGTAATAACACATATTTTAATTTACATTTTGATTAATTGGAAATATTTAATATCCTTGTATAATCTTTTATAATTTTTTCCTTTGATACTCTAAATGTATTTCCAGGGAGTAAGTAACAAGTTTTAGATAGATAGAATCTATTTTACATAGATAGAAACATAGAAAATAGCTGCAGGAATAGGCCATCCGCCCCTTCGAGCCAGCACCGCCATTCAATGTGATCATGGCTGATCATCCACAATCACTACCACGTTGCTGCCTTCTCCCCATATCCCCTGATTCCGCTATCTTTAAGAACCCTATCTAGCTCTCTCTTGAAAGTATCCAGAGAACCGGCCTCAACCATCTGTGTGAAAAAGTGTTTCCTCATCTCCGTTCTAAATGGCTTATCCCTTATTCTTAAACTGTGGCCCTTGGTTCTGAACTCCCCCAACATCGGGAACATGTTTCCTGGCTGATCATCCACAGTTTCCCGTTTCTGCCTTCTCCCCATACCCCTTGATTCCGCTAGCGCTAAGAGCTCTATCTAACTCTCTTTTGAATGCACCCAGTGAATCGGCCTCCACTGCCTTCCACAATAGAGAATTCCACAAATTCACAGCTCTCTGGGTGTTATCAGGTTGGTGCTAACATTGTTTAGTAGGTTAGTTCTGCCGTCAGAGTATATTTGGATATTATGAAGCTGGCAGCATCTCTGGAGAGAAGGAATGGGTGTCGTTTCGGGTCGAGACCCTTCTTCAGTAGCCTAAGGCCTATCTGGTTCACCTATGATCTTCGGCCAACCCTCTCCATGACGACCAAGTTGGCATACTGGAATGCTCTTGCCCAGTCTCGTCTAGATGTGCGCTCAGACACGACAACATGGTTGATCCAGAAATTGCCAAACAAGTCACACAGTTCATGGCAAGCCATCGATGCGCGGGCCTTGACAACGAATGTCAGAGTTATGGGGAGAACGGGGTTGAGAGGGAGAGATAGATCAGCCATGATTGAATGGTAGAGTAGATTTGATGGGCCGAATGGCCTAATTCTGTTCCTATCACTTATGAATATCAGTAATCATACGATATGATTACGATAAAACTTCACTCATTGGGGGATATTGGTCTGCCGACAGTCACAACACACAACAAGGTTGCACAAAAAATTGAAATTAGAAGTGAAACAAAAGAAAAAGACGAGCGATTGTTGGCCGGCTGTTGTGTGCACAGCGACATCACCGAAACAAATGAACAAACAGACACAGACTAATCCCCTAGGCAGAGGTTTCTAAACTAGAGTGCCCCCTCCCCCCCCCCCCCCACACCGGGTCCCCCATTGTCTTCCCCTCCCCCTCTCACGCTCAAAGACCAAGAGGCGCCATTGCCGCTGAGGCTCCTGCTGCCGCCGAGGCTCCCATCGCCACAACCACCGAGGCTCCTTCGGCCCAGCCAGGCCTCGCCGCCCGATTCCACTGCAGTCCCCTGGGAGGCCTGTGGGGGGAGTCAAGCCTATTGGGGCTCGTTCCGGTATTTGGCTGCCGTTCTGGTCATCGGCGGCGCGGTTGTTGGGCGGGTCGGTCGGGACTGCGCGGTTCCCCGGGACACAGTGTGAACAATGCGTGTACCAAGGTTTACTGAATCAGTGGAGCAGTCCATAAGAGATAGGGGCAGAATTAGGCCATTCGACCCATCAAGTCTACTCCGCCATTCAATCATGGCTGATCTACCTCTCCCTTCCATCCCAATTCTCCTGCCTTCTCCCCGTAACCCCAGACACCCGTACTAATTCGGTTTGCGACTATTACTCGTCAGATTGTGAGTTTATTCTCATTGGAAGCAAGACAATAGACAATAGACAATAGGTGCAGGAGTAGGCCATTCGGCCCTTCGAGCCAGCAACGCCATTCACTGTGATCATGGCTGATCAACCACAATCAGTATCGTTCCTGCCTTCTCCCCATATCGCCTGACTCTGCTATTTTTAAGAGCCCTATCTAGCTCTCTCTTGAAAGCATCCAGAGAATAGGCCTCCACTGCCCTCTGAGGCAGAGAATTCCACAGACTCACACCTCTCTGGGTGAAAAGGTTCTTCCTCATCTCCGTTCTAAATGTCCTACCCCTTATTCTCTGGGTGAAAAGGTTCTTCCTCATCTCCGTTCTAAATGTCCTATCCCTTATTCTTAAACTGCGGCCCTGGGAATTAACCTTGTGAACCTACGCTGCACTCCCTCAATAGCAAGAATAACCTTCCTCAAATTTGGTGACCAAAACTGCACTACAATGCTCCAGGTGTGGTCTCACTAGGGCTATGTACAACTGCAGAAGGGCCTCTTTGCTCCTATACTCAACTCCTCTTGTTATGAAGGCCAGCATGCCATTAACTTTCTTCACTGCCTGCTGTACCTGCTTGCTCTGTATTTGATCTATCTTCTATGTATGCATGACCACTTTCTCCTCCTCTCTCTGACAGGAGTTCTGTGAGACCCTCTCTCACTGATCCCCCTATGCAATCTGTCTTTAAGAGCCCTGACATTTATTCCTAGCTGTGACTGTGGTTCTGGAAATCAGAATTTGGGAAGATGGACAAGAGGCACATTTGTTATGTTCTGGTGAGACCTCTGTGTAATGAACCCCTTAAATAGTGCAGACAAGTGGAAAGTTTCATCATTTCAACTGAAGCACTCTTCATCAAGAAAGCATATGCAAATGGCCTCATCTCAAAGTCTTGCTATTGAGGGAGTGCAGCGTGAGTTTACAAGGTTAATTCCCGGGATGGCAGGACTGTCATATGCTGAGAGAATGGAGCGGCTGGGCTTGTATACTCTGGACTTAGAAGGATGAGAGGATATCTTATTGAAACATATAAGATTGTTAAGGGTTTGGACACGCTAGAGGCAGGGAAGATGTTCCCGATGTTGGGGGAGTCCAGAACCAGGGGCCACAGTTTAAGAATAAGGGGTAAGCCATTTAGAACAGAGACGAGGAAACACTTTTTCGCACAGAGAGTTGTGAGTGTGTGGAATTCTCTGCCTCAGAGGGCGGTGGAGGCCGGTTCTCTGGATACTTTTAAGAGAGAGCTAGATAGGGCTCTTAAAAATAGCGGAGTCAGGGGATATGTGGAGAAGGCAGGAACGGGGTACTGATTGTGGATGATCAGCCGGTGAATGGCGGTGCTGGCTCGAAGGGCCGAATGGCCTACTCCTGCACCTATTGTCTATTGTCTATTGGCTTGCTTCCAATGAGGCCCACGCCAAATCTGTAAAGTCTAGGTTCAGGAACAACTGCATCCCACAGCCATCAGGCTATTAAACACGACAACAATCAAACTCTGAATTATAACAGTCTATTATTATTATTGCACTTCATCTGTTTATCTATTGTGTGTATATGGTATATAGACACACTGAACTTTTATCTTCCTTTGTGTACTATGTTTCCATATTCTGTTGTGCTGCAGCAAGCAAAAATTTCATTGTCATATCTGGGACACATGACAATAAAACTCTCTTAACTCTTGACTTGGTTTACGACTATTACTCACCAGATGGTGAGTTTATTCTTCAGGTTTATCCAACTTTTTTTTAATAGTGAGGTGACCTTTAGTTAATCTAAAGGTGTAGTTACAGAAAAGGGAATGCTTTGAAAACTGATGGACCTTAGCTTCCAAAGTAGACCAAAATGCTGGAGTACTCAGCGGGTGAGGCAGCATCTACGGAGCGAAGGAATAGGCGATGTTTCGGGTCTTCGGACTGAAGAAGGGTCTCGACCCTGAAACGTCACCTATTTCCTCCGCTCCATAGATGCTGCCTCACCCACTGAATTTCTCCAGCATTTTTGTCTACCTTTGATTTCCCAGCATCTGCAGTTCCTTCTTAGACCTTAGTGTCCAAGTCCTTTTGGTGGGTTTTTGACGTAGAACGAGCTGCCGGAGGAGCTGGTTAAGGCAGGTACCACGACATAATTTCGTTTAGTTTAGAGATACAGCGTGGAAACAGGCCCTTCAGCCCATCGGGTCTAAACCGACCTGTACACTACTACTAGTACACTATCCCACACACTAGTGACAATTTACAGAAGCCAATTAAAATATAAAACTGCACATCTCTGGAATGTAAGAGGAAACCAGAGCACCTGAAGAAAACCCACGCAGGTCACGGGGAGAACGTCCAAACTCCGTACAGACAAATCGCCCGTAGTCAGGATCGAACCCGCGTCTCTGGCGCTGTAATGGGCCTGTCCCACTTAGACGACTCTTTAGGCGACTGCCAGGGACTAGTTTTAATGGAATTCACCTACGACACCTGGCGACAACCTACGACCGGAAAAATTGTCGCCGAAATTTTTTTTAACATGTTGAACATTTTGCGGCATTCGCCTGTAGTCGCCCAAAAAATCGCCTAAGTGGGACAGGCCCTTAAGGCAGCAATTCTACCGCTGCGCCACCGTGTCGCCCCGAAAATACTTGACGGATACATGGATAGGAAAGGTTTAGAGGAATATGGGCCAAACGCAGGCAGGTGGGACTAGTGTAGATGGGACTTGTTGGTGGGTCTGGGCAAGTTGAGCCGATGGTCCTGTTTCCAGGCTGTGTCACGCTATGACGAATTGGCCCCTGGACGTTCATTTGCAAATCTGTGTCAGTTAGGATTGTTCACAACTCATGGTTCATCCACCAGTGGTCGTCGGCATAGGGTGCCCCTCACGGTTGCGTGCTTCACGTTCCCATCCTTCGCCCTGTAACCCGTGACCATGTGGCCAAGATTCAAGATTCAAAATTCAAGAGTCAATTTAATTGTCATTTGGACCCCTTGAGGTCCAAACGAAATGACGTTTCTGCAGCCATACATTACAAACAAATAGACCCAAGACACAACATAATTTACATAAACATCCATCACATCCCTGTGATGGAAGGCCAAAAAAACTTATCTCCCCACTGCACTCCCCCCCCCCCCCCGATGTCAGAGTCAAAGTCAAAGCCCCCGGCTGGCGATGGCGATTGTCCCGCGGCCATCAAAGCCACGCCGGGTGATGCAAGGTCGCACACCGGGTCTTGGTGTTAGAGCCCCCAGCGTGCGCTCGCAGAGTCTCGCGGCCATTCCAAGCCGCGCGGGGCGGTGATGTCAGGCCCCACTCCAGGGGCGGGAGAAGTCGCCGTTACGAGAGCCCTGAAAAGCGGTCTCCCTCCAGGGACCCGCGGGCTCCCGGTGCCGCCGTCCGCCAGACCCGCAGTTGCAGCCTCCGAATCTCCGGAGGTCGGGCCGCAGCAGCAGCAGCGCTCCACCACCGCTCCTCCCGCTCACTGGACTCGGCCAGCTCGCGACGGTGAGGTGAGTCGTCGGCACCAGAGTCCCCGGTCTTCTCCTGTTGGAGGCCGCTCCTCGTTGCAGCCCCAACGACAACGGAGACCCGACAAAGAAAAGGTCGGGTCTCCCATGCAGGGAGAGATTTAAAAGTTACCCCTCCCTCCCACGCCACCCCCACCCCCCACACACACACACCCCAACAAAAAATAACAAAAACTACATAGAAACATAGACAAAAAATAATAAAAACGCGGACGGGCTGCAGAGGCCGCTGCTGACGAGATTAGGCCAGGTTAAGTGGCAACTCAACCAGTACGTTCGCTGATGAGGCCACTCAGTCAGACGGACCCTGGAGCTGCTGCTGCCCCTGCTGCAAACTCCTAATCTAACCCTACCTCTTTCCGTGGTAGATAAAAATGCTGGAGAAACCCAGCGGGTGAGGCAGCGTCTATGGAGCGAAGGAATAGGCGACGTTTCGGGTCGAGACCCTTCTTCAGACTGATGTGGGGGTGGTGGGGGTTGCGGGAAGAAGAAAGGAAGAGGTGGAGTCAGTGGGCTGTGGGAGAGCTGGGAAGGGGAGGGGAAAGAGGGAGAATGCAGGGACTACCTGAAATTGGAGAAGTCAATGTTCATGCCGCTGGGGTGTAAACTACCCAAGCGAAATATGAGGTGCTGCTCCTCCAGTTTACGGTGGGACTCACACTGGCCATGGAGGAGCAATTTACGTTTTGGAGACTACCTCTCTCCGTGATCTGTTGTTGTTCTCTTTGCATCCCTGATAGCCGTACGGAAACCTGAGATCGGTTGCTGTCGGTGTGGAGTTTGCACGTTCGCCCTGTGACCACGGGGGTTGCCTCCAGATGCTCCGGTTTCATCCCACGTCCCAAAGACGTGCAGGTTTTGAGGGTTCGTTGAGCTCTGTCAATGGGAAGGCCAGGCCTGGCCTTCGCGTACATTACCGTGTCATCCTTCCTGAAGCCTGGACGCCAGCCACGGTGGTTCAGAGGTCGTGTTGCAACGCCAGAGAAGCGGAGCTTGTACGTTCTCCCATTGACCTCCGTGGGGTTTCTCCAAGATCTTCGGTTTCCTCCAAAGACATACAGGCTTGTCGGTGAATTGTTCAAGAAGGAACTGCAGATGCTGGAAAATTGCTGGAGACAAAATTGCTGGAGAAACTCAGCGGGTGCGGCAGCACCTATGGAGCGAAGGAAATAGGAAACGTTTCGGCCCGAAACCCATCTTCAGACCCTTTTTGTCAGTTAATTGGCTTAGTATCAATTCAATTTGCCCCTAGTGTGTGTAGGGTAGCGTTAGTGTTTGGGGGATCTCTGGCTGGCACGGACTCGAAGGTCCGAAGGTCCTGTTTCCAAAGTCAAAGTCAATTTTACTTGTCACATGCACCCGAAGGTGCAGTGAAATGAATTTGCCAGCAGCGATACACATAAAAAGAACCCACAATACACAATAGAATTTAACACAAACATCCACCACAGCATTCTTCACTGTGGTGGAAGGCAACAAAGTTCTGCGCTCTATTTCTAAACTAAACTAAAATCTGGGCTTCAGCCGAGTGGAGTCCCCCTGGTTTGTCCAAGCTCCTGGTTCGGACAGCCATCCACCTTTCCAACAGAGAGCCGTGGTGGATGGCTTCCTTCTGTCACTGAGCCACCTGAAGGAAAATAGATGAAAGGAATTCTCTGCTCATGATTATATCTGAGCGCAAAAAAAAGCCTCCTTAGAACTATCTCATTCCGCAACTGCCAACTATGCTTCAGGTTGATGGATTACAGCCGTACTTTCTAAGACACTGGCTGTAAATAGTCACTCTGGGACCCTTTTATTGACAACCTCCTCTTGTCCTCTCAATCGCAATAAAACATCTCAAACGTATTATCATGATGCGCGCTGAAGGAAGGAAGGCTATTGTGTTGGGTTGAGCCGTTGATGGGGAAGGGGGAAGGGTGCAAAGGCAATTTGTTTCAAAGTTGCTGGATGTTAAAGTCTGTTACGGAGTCTGTGTCAGGAGTTTAGCTTAGTGTAGTTTAGAGACACTGTGCGGAAACAGGCCCTTCGGCCCACCGAGCCCGCGCCGACCAGCGATCCCCGCACACTAATGCCCCTGTCCCACTTAGGTAACCTGAACGGAAACCTCTGGAGACTTTGAGCCCCGCCCAAGGTTTCCGTGCGGTTCCCGGAGGTTGCAGGTGGTTGCCGGAGGTTGCAGGTAGTGGAAGCGGGTAGGGAGACTGACAAAAACCTCCGGGAACTTCCGGGAACCGCATGGAAACCTTGGGTGGAGCGCAAAGTCTCCAGAGGTTTCCGTTCAGGTTTCCTAAGTGGGACTGGGGCATAACACTCTCCTACACACATTGGTGACAATTTACAATTTTAACAAAGCCACTTAGCCTACAAACCTGGAGTGTGGGAGGGAACTGGATCGCCCGGGGAGAACATACAAACTTTGTACAGGCAGGACCTGTAGTCAGGATCGAACCCGGGTCTCTGGAGCTGTAAGTCAGCAAACTCTACCCCTGTGGCACTGTGTGACTGATGAAGGGTCTTGACTCGAAACGTCACCTATCCATGTTCTCCACAGATGCTGCCTGACCCGCTGAGTTACTCTGAGTTACTCCAGTACTCTGTGAAACGTCACCTATCCATGTTCTCCACAGATGCTGCCTGACCCGCTGAGTTATTCCAGCACTCTGTGAAACGTCACCTATCCATGTTCTCCACAGATGCTGCCTGGCCCGCTGAGTTATGGTGCAGCAGCATCTATGGAGCGAAGGAAATAGGCAACGTTTCGGGCCGAAACCCGGAAGGGTTTCGACCCGAAACGTTACCTATTTCCTTAGCTCCATAGATGCTGCTGCACCCGCGGAGTTACTCCAGCACTCTGTGAAACGTCACCCATCCATGTTCTCCACAGATGCTGCCTGACCCGCTGTGTTACTCCAGCATTTTGTGTCCTTTTGTTCACCTGCAGTTCCATGTTTGTACATCTGGAGTCTGAGACGCCGTTCCCATTAACCTACAGTGGTGACGAATGGAACAGAGGAATTAATGTTGATAAATGTTTCAGTTTCAGTTTATTTTATTGTCACGTGTCCCGAGGTACAGTGAAAAGCTTTTGTTGCGCGCTAACCAGTCGGCAGAGAGACAATACATGATTACAATCGAGCCATTCACAGTGTACAGATACAGGATAAGGGAATAACGTTTAGTGCAAGGTAAAGCCAGCAAAGTCCGATCAATGATAGTCCGAGGGTCACCAATGAGGTAGATAGTAGTTCAGGACCGCTCTCTGGTTGTGGTAGGATGGTTCAGTTGCCTGATAACAGCTGGGAAGAATCTGTCTATGAATTTGGAGGTGTGAGTTTTCACACTTCTGTACCTTTGACTGATGGGAGAGGGGAGAAGAGGGAGTAACATCCAGTACAGGAAAAACAAAACAACCTGTAAATCATAGGAAAATTAATCCTGTCCTATTTCTGGCTCCGATTGTCATAAGGTCATAAGTGATAGGAGTAGAATTAGGCCTTTCGGCCCATCAAGTCTACTCCGCCATTCAATCATAGCTGATCTATCTCTCCCTCCTAACCCCATTCTCCTCTCTTCTCCCCATAACCCCTGACACCTGTACTAATCAATAATTATTTCTATCTATCTCTGCCTTAAAAAATATCCAATGACTTGGCCTCCACTGCTGTGGCCTTCCACAGATTCACCACCCTCTGACTAAAGAAATTCCTCCTCAACTCCTTCCTAAAGGAACGTCCTTTAATTCTGAGGCTGTGACCTCTGGTGCTAGACTCTCCCACAAGTGGAAACATCCTCTTCACATCCACTCTATCCAAGTTCACATTTGTAGGCGGGCATCTCCAAATCAGACCGTTTTATTATGTCAGATGAATTAATCCACTCCTTGCCATTTATTGCATCGGGCCTGACACCTGAAATAAAATTTTGAACGTTTCCATCTAGAGTATGATGAAATGGTAGAGGCAGAAATATCAAAATGCCCTTTATAGCTGTATAAAAGTGACAGTGGGCAGATCAATGGTAATTCATAGTAAGGTTTGATATGTTTGTGCGCGCGGCTCATTGCAGTAGCTGCCCTGCACTGGATATGACTCTATTGACTATGCTGACCTTACTGCCAAAGCCATTAGAGGTAAATGGGTGAAAATAAATCTTAAAGCACATCTTATAAATGGTGCAATTATTGCTGCCTATTGTAAAATATGTTTGACAGTCTCCAATGCATTTTTTTTACTGTATAAAAGGAAGAATGATATATGCATTGTTCGGTAAGTTTAAAAGTTCATAATTCATAGGAGCAGGATTACACCATTCGTTCCATCGAGTCTACTCCACCATTCAATCATCTATCTTTCTCTCTAAATATCTAATTCACTTGCATTCTCCCCGTAGCCCCTGACACCCGTACTAATGAACAAAAGCATTCTATTTCTCCTGGACCCAGCACACTGATGCAATTATAAAGAAAGCACATCAACGCCTCGACTTCCTGAGACGATTACGGAGAGTCGGTATGTCAAGGAGGGCTCTCTCGAACTTCTACAGGTGCGCAGTAGAGAGCATGCTGGCCGGTTGCATCGTGGCTTGGTTCGGCAACCTGAGTGCCCTGGAGAGGAAAAGGCTGCAAAAAGTTGTGACCACTGCCCAGTCCATCACCGGCTCTGACCTCCCCACCATCGAGAGGATCTATCGCAGTCGCTGCCTCAAAAAGGCTGCCAGCATCATCAAGGACCCACACCATCCTGGCCGCACACTCATCTCTCCGCTGCCTTCAGGTAGAAGGTACAGGAGCCTGAAATCTGCAACATCCAGGTTCAGGAACAGCTACTTCCCCACAGCCATCAGGCTATTAAACACAACTTCAAACAAACTCTGAACTATAACAGTCTATTGCACTTTATCTGTTTATTTATGTGTGTGTATATATATATTTTATGGTTTATGGACACACTGATCTGTTCTGTATTTATGCTTACAATACTCTGTTGTGCTGCAACAAGCAGGAATTGCATTGTCCTATCTGGGACACATGACAATAAACTCTCTTGACTTGACTTGACTTGATTAAAGAGAGAAAATTGGGAAGCTAAAGCTCATAAGTGATAGGAGCAGAATTAGGCCATTCAACCCATCAAGTTTACTCCGCCATTACAATCATGGCTGATCTAACTGCTCCCGCCAGGAACCCCATTGTCCTATCTGGGACCTATAGAAACATGACAATAAACTCTCTTGACTTGACTTGACTTGACTTGACTTGACTTGATTAAAGAGAGAAAATTGGGAAGCTAAAGCTCATAAGTGATAGGAGCAGAATTAGGCCATTCAACCCATCAAGTTTACTCCGCCATTCAATCATGGCTGATCTAACTCTCCCGCCAAACCCCATTGTCCTGTCTTCTACCTATAGAAACATAGAAACATAGAAAATAGGTGCAGGAGTAGGCCATTCGACCCTTCGAGCGTGCACCGCCATTCAATATGATCATGGCTGATCATCCAAAATCAGTACCCCGTTCCTGTTTTTTCCCCATATCCCCTGACTTCGCTACTATCTATTCTAATCTTGTAAAAGCATCTGTCAGCCTCTCTTAGGGTGAATGTAACCAAGAGATATGAGGAGAAAGCAGAAAGCAGAATGGGGTACAGATTTTAGATGATCAGCCATGATCACATTGAATGGCGGTGCTGGCTCGAAGGGCCAAATGGCCTACGCCTGTACCTATTGCTATGTTTCTAATATGTCTCCACGGACTCACAACTCTCTGTGTGAAAAAGTGTTTACTCGTCTCCGTTCTAATGTGATCAATGTGATTTGACACATTGACAAATCTAACTCTTGACACCCTCATTAATCAAGTATCTGTCAATCTCTGCCTTAAATAGATATAGCTCTTAGGGTGAACGTAACCAAGAGATATGTGGAGAAAGCAGGAACGCATTGAATCACATGATCACATTGAATGGCGGTGCTGGCTCGAAGGGCCAAATGGCCTACTCCTGCACCTATTGTCTATGTTTCTAAGATGTCTCCTCTTGTAGCTATGTTTGTAAACTTGTCATCATCAAATGAGCAGAGATAGGATTGTAGAATATGTTTCCCTGGCGTGGCTGTCAGAATTCAGAAAATCATATTAGTAAATGACCTTTTGAATACAGATGCGATAGGTGACCTTTCTTCTGGAAAGTAGCTGAGTATCTGAAAATTTAAAGACATGGGGAAATATTTGGGAGTTGAGGCCCTGTGAACATTTGTGGCCGCACTTGTGAAGATATAATATTTTCTCATGCATTGTTAAATTCTCATCCTTAGTCCCGGTCTAACGAAGTGTCATATTAATGATAAGCAGAGATCCAAGTTCCTGTTCCTATTTTGGACACAAAGTGCTGGAGTAACTCAACATGTTCAAGAAGGAACTGCAGATTCTGGAACAATCGAAGGTAGACAAAAATGCTGGAGAAACTCAGCAGGTGAGGCAGCATCTGTGGAGTGAAGGAATGGGTGGCTTTTCGGGTCGAGACCCTTCTTCTTATTTTGGCCTTAGACTGATGAGGGATCTATCTATACTGGGGGGGGGGGGGGGGGGGCATGGGAATGGGAAGCAGAAAAGCTAAGAGGCGGAGACAGTGGGCTGTGGGAGAGCTGGGAAGGGGATCGGGAAAGAGGGGAAAAACAAGGACTACCTGAAATTGGAACAGGTCAGGCAGCATCTCTGGAGAACTTGGATAGGTGACGTTTCGGGTTGGGACCCTTCTTCAGACTGAGAGTAGGGAGTGTGGGGAATGGGGAGGTAAAGAGCCGGAGGCGAGATATGTCCTGGCATTATCAGGGTGGGCCCGGGTCTTTTGGTCCTGCTTTTTTCTTGTCTCCTGTTCTTCATAGGTTCATAGGAGCATAATTAGGCCATTCGGCCCATCAAAACTACTCCACCATTCAATCATGGCTGATCTATCTTTCCCTTTCAATCCCATTGTCCTGCCTTCGTCCCTAAATCCCTGACATCCGTATTAATCAACCTCCCTGCACCCCTTACTTTCAGTTTGAAGAAGGGTCCCAACCCGATACATCACCCATCCTTTTTCTCCATAGATGCTGCGTGACCCGCTGAGTTACTCCAGCACTTTGTGTCTAACTTCTGTTCTTATTTGGCCGTAGAACATCTATCTATCTTCTATCTATCTATACTGTTACTAAAACTCTCATCTTGAGACCAAAGTCTGCATTGTAATTACATTTGCCCAAAAATGCTACCTTATATCGCTAGGATTTTTTCACCACCTTACTCACCGTTTCCCTCCACAAGTTTTGTTCCGATCGGTGAAATATTGGAAAAGTTATGAAGGTTTAAAATCTGCAGATTGGTCTTCGCGCCTGTCAGTCACCATGAAGGTAACGCCCCTTCCGACACCATGTTGAGAAAAAGTCCCAGAGGCGGGGCTGAGTCCACAACTAGTGCTGATTGAGTCCGCAAGAGTGGAGTCGGGAAAGACTTTGTGTGGAGTTGGGAAAGCCGCTGTGCGGTGCCGTGGCCGGTGAGGAGTGGATTCCCTCCCCCCCCCCCGACACTCTCCACACCCCCCACACCTGCCCTTACCCCTCACCCCCCCTTCCCCCCCTCTCCCCACCCCACACCACCCCCCCCCCCCTTAAAATAGCCAAACCAACCCTCACCCCCAACACAACCCCCTCCCCCCAATACCACCCCTCCCCCCCACATCACACACTCCAGCCCCACACCCCCCCTTGTCCCTCCCCCCTCCCCCCTCCCCACACCACCACCAAACTACACCCTCACACCACACCCCTCCCCCCATCCTTAAGTCAAAAATAAAGGAACCAGCGGCTTTCACAAAATAACAATGCTTGCAATTAATACTGAGGCTTCAGTTCCATTTAATGATCAATTAGCAAAACAAGATCAGGAGACTGAGGGGTGATCTTATGGAGGTGATGAGGGGAACAGACGGGGTGAATGGACATAGTCTTGTTCTGAGGGCAGAGGAATCAGGAACCAAAGGACATCGGTTTCAGATGAGAGGGGCAAGATTTAATCGGAACCTGAGAGGCAACCTTTTTCCACACAGATGATGGCGGGTGTATGGAACGAGCTGCCAGAGGAGGTAGTTGAGGCTGGGACAATCCCAACGTTTAAGAAACAGTTAGACAGGTACATGGATAGGACAGGTTGGGAGGGATATGGACCAAACGCAGGCAGGTGGGACTCGTGCAGTTGGGACATGTTGGCAAGTTGGGCCTGTTTCCACACTGTATCACTCTATGACTCTAATAGCATTTAATAGGTACCTGGACAGGTAGACAGATAGCAGATATTGAGAGGGATATATGGGCCCAACATGGACAAGCGTGACCAGCTGAGATGGGCCATCCTGGTTAGCTGGATGAGGTGGACCGAAGGGCCTGTTTCCGTGCTGTATGACTCTATGACTCTGTCAACAATGTTGCTAATTGAATTGGGAGAGTAGCTGGCACAAATGTTGTCAGTAATAGCACAAGATCAACAAAGTATGCTGGGTCCTCATGGCTAGTGGCAGTTTGGCAGTGAGAAAGGTCAACACAAGATCTTGTCGAGCCAGGTTCCTGATGAAGTCATTCATGCTGAATGCTTAGAAAGCCCTCGTGAGGTCAGAAAGGGAGGCATCGTGACAACTTTTCGAAACACATCAAGCTAGCTCTCATTCTAAGTTACCAAGTTAGCATTTGTTTAGTCCATGGATATAATATTGCAGGCGAAAAGAAGAAGCAAAGAGTTGCCGTTCGGATTTTCTAGGAATGAATAAGTTAGAATGAGAGACATAGAAACATAGAAACATAGAAATTAGGTGCAGGAGTAGGCCATTCAGCCCTTCGAAAGCCTGCACCGCCATTCAATATGATCATGGCTGATCATCCAACTCAGTATCCCGTACCTGCCTTCTCTCCATACCCTCTGATCCCCTTAGCCACAAGGGCCACATCTAACTCCCTCTTAAATATAGCCAATGAACTGGCCTCGACTACCCTCTGTGGCAGAGAGTTCCAGAGATTCATCACTCTCTGTGTGAAAAATGTTTTTCTCATCTCGGCTTTCAAAGATTTCCCCCTTATCCTTAAGCTGTGACCCCTTGTTCTGGACTTCCCCAACATCGGGAACAATCTGCCTGCATCTAGCCGGTCCAACTCCTTGAGAATTTAGGAAGTTGCTGAAAGATCCCCCCTCAATCTTCTAAATTCTAGCGATTACAAGCCGAGTCTATCCAGTCTTTCTTCATATGAAAGTCCTGACATCCCAGGAATCAGTCTGATGAACCTTCTCTGTACTCCCTCTATGGCAAGTCCGTCACCCCACGACATGTCGCCAGGGTTTTGCATGTACGGTCGTGAGTCGTCTCCTCAGTCGCTCAAAGGGTCGTAGAGTCTTTCTGGTCGTTGCTGGATTTTCAACATGTTGAAAATTATCGGCGACCTGCAACGAACTGTGACGGGTGCTGGATGTCGCCGAAAAAGTCGCCTAAGTCGGACAGGCCAATAAGGCATTTTGTTTTGGGTTGGGTTGGTTTAGTTCAGTTTAGTTTACTTTAGTTAAATTAAGTTTAGTGATACAGGATAGAAACAGGCCCATCCGTCATAGAGTCCGCACAGAACATCGATCACCCGTTCACTAGTTCTATGTTATCCCACTTTTCCATCCACTACATCCACTTTGGGGGACAATTTTACAGAGGACCAAACCCGCACGCCTTTGGGATGTGGGAGGAAACCGGAGCACCCGGAGGAAACCCACAGGGAGAACATGCAAACTCCACACAGACAGCATCCGAGGACAAGATCAAACCCAGGTCTCTGGCGTTGAGAGGCAACAGCTCGACCAGCTATGCCACAGTGCCGCCCATATTAGATAACATTCTCTGTAAGGTGCATCTAACGTGGATAGAAAAATTATAAATGACGCTCACATTTTCTCATCTTTCACAACCTATTGATCTCCCAGCGGCTTATCGAACTCCAGCGCTCCTTTTCAGCGAGGAAATTGTATTATTGACAGATCTGCTTGGTGAAAAGATGGATTGGGCTAACACCTTGATATTGTGGTGGGATCAGACAATGTGTTGCTGAGATTAACTCTGGGTCGAAAGGAAATCACAGATACATACGGCATGGTAGATTGGCCCAGTTATCAGGTCTCACCCTGCCTCTAATCTTCCAAAATGAAGGACTGAATGCACTGGGGAAGCGTTTTTGGACAAGTCTGGGGAAAAAAGTTATGCTTCAACTCGGGATGGTGATGTTAGAGTTAGTTTTTAGTTTTAGTTTTGGAGATACAGCGCAGAAACAGGCCCCCACGGCCCAGCGGGTCCTCACCCGCCAGCGATCACCCTGCACACTAACACTATCCTACACACACTAGGGACAATTTTACATGTGCACCAAGCCAATTAACCTAGAAATCTGTAGGACTTTGGAGGAAAACCGGAGATCCTGGAAAATTAACCCACGCAGGTCACGGGGAGAACGTGCAAACTCCGTACAGACAGCACCCGTGGTCAGGATCGATCCTGGGTCTCTGGCGCTGTGAGGCAGCGACTCTACCGCTGCGCCATGGTGCAGAAATAACAGTTGGATTTCACGATATTGAATATGCCTCAATAACACGCAACGAAAGCTTTTCACTGTACCTCGGTACACGTGACAATGTACGTAACTAAACTAGGTGGGAGGTTCACAAGTCCACGCCAGTCTCTTTACCCATTTACAGTAATCCCATCAGCGGGTAGTGGGACCTCACCTATGTCTGTCTAAATCCCTCTTAAATCTACCAATGTTTTTAATTCCCGGTAGCTCCAGCACTTCAACTCCTACTCCCATTCCCAATCCGACTTTTCTGTCCTGGGCCTCCTCCATGGCCAGAGTGAGGCCCACCGCAAACTGGAGGAGCAGCACCTCATATTTTGCTTGGATAGTTTACATCCCAGCAGTATGAACATTGACTTCTCTAACTTCAGATAGCCCTTACTTTCTCTCTCTCTCCATCCTCTTCTCCTTCCCAGTTCACCCACTGGTCTTACTGTCTCCGACTACATTCTATCTTTGTCCCGCCATCTACCTGGAGTATTGTGTGCAGTTTGGGTCCCCTAATTTGAGGAAGGACATTCTTGCTATTGAGGGAGTGCAGCGTAGGTTCACCAGGTTAATTCCCGGGATGGTGGGACTGACATATGCTGAGAGAATGAAGCGGCTGGGCTTGTACACTCTGGAGTTTAGAAGGATGAGAGAAGATCTTATTGAAACATATAAGATTGTTAAGGGCTTGGACGCACTAGAGGCAGGAAACATGTTCCTGATGTTGGGGGACTCCAGAACCAGGGGCCACCATTTAAGAATAAGGAGTAAGCCATTTATAACGGAGATGAGGAAACACTTTTTCTCACAGAGAGTGGCGAGTCTGTGCGATTCTCTGCCTCAGAGGGCGGTGGAGGCCGGTTCTCTGGATGCTTTCAGGAGAGAGCTAGATTGGGGTATTAAAGATTGCCGAGTCAGGGGAAATGGGGAGAAGGCAGGAACGGGGTACTGATTGGGGATGACCAGCCATGATCACATTGAATGGCGGTGCTGGCTCGAAGGGCCAAATGGTCTACTCCTGCACCTATTGTCTATTGTCTATTGTCTATTGTCCCCTGACATCAGTCTGGAGAAGGGTCTCGACACGAAACGTCGCCCATTCCTTCTCTCCAGAGAGGCTGCCTGACCCGCTGAGTTACTCCAGTGTTTCGTGTCTACCAATGTTTTTAATTAATTGGATTGTTGGCCAGTCTCTTGGCCAGGAATGTAACAGAGAGAAGGCAAGCTATCTTGCCCTGATGTTCTCCACTGAAACTCATCATGAGAACATCCTCAAAATTTAAAAACGCTAATGAAATTGGCAAGAAACTTGGGCATGATAAATCATCGGCAGAATGAACCGTGTGTAAATGAACTTAATTTTAGATGTAATCGTCTATTATTTCCTTTGTAGGAAATATCTAAAAATGCGACACAGTGGGGCAGCGGTAGAGTTGCTGCCTGTCCCACAGCAACAGCAACCCGGGTTCGATCTTGACGACGGGTGCTGTCTGTACAACGTTTGTACGTTCTCCCCGTGACCTGCGTGTGGTTTCCTCTGGGCGCTCCAGTCTCCTCCCACATCCCAAACATGTGCGGGCGGGATTGGAGGTAGATTGGCCCAGTTGTATCGGGGGTGGATGAGAACGTGAGATTTCAGCGTGAATTGGTAATCGATGAGTCAAGCATACAAGTTTTATCGGCCAATTGGTTTTGTTAAAATTGAAAATTGTCCCTGGTGTGTGTAGGATGGTGTTAGTGAGTGGGGATTGCTGGTCGTGTGTGGACTTGATGGGCCAAAGGGCCTGTTTCCGCACTGTATCTCTAAACTAAACCATATTGGTCCTAGACATATGGTGTCTTAATGTATTTTTCTTCATATGTTCTTTTTTTTGTATTCTCTAAATCAGATACTCGCCTACCCTTAGAAACATAGAAACATAGAAAATAGGTGCAGGAGTAGGCCATTCGGCCCTTCAAGCCTGCACCCCCATTCAATATGACCATGGCTGATCATCCAACTCAGTATCCTGTACCAACCTTCTCTCCATACCCCTTGATCCCTTTAGCCCCAAGGGCCACATCTAACTCATTCTTAAATATAGCCAATGAACTGTGGCCTCAACTACTTTCTGTGGCAGAGAATTCCAGAGATTCACCACTCTCTGTGTGAAAAAATGTTTTTCTCATCTCGGTCCTAAAGGATTTCCCCCTTATCCTTAAGCTGTGACCCCTTTTCCTGGACTTCCCCAACATAGCCGAGTCTATCCAGTCTTTCTTCATATGAAAGTCCTGACATCCCAGGAATCTGGTGAACCTTCTCTGTACTCCCTCTATGGCAAGAATGTCTTTCCTCAGATTAGGAAACCAAAACTGTGCGCAATACTCCCAGGTGTGGTCTCACCAAGACCATGTACAACTGCAGTAGAACCTCCCTGCTCCTATACTCAAATCCTTTTGCTATGAACATTTGCTTAGACATGGACATCCACCCTGTTTCTGCGCTGTATCTCCAAACTAAACTAAACTACCCAATATTTTGAATATTGCTTCTTTGTTTTGTGTTCTGCTGCTGAACATGTGATATCGGCAGCAGAAATTGGCTCTGGCAGCTGAATCAAATATTCCTGTATTTTAAATGCAGAGAGACGATGGTCTGAAGCTTGGCATCAAATCTATTAGACTCTTTAAATATAATTGGATTAATAGATATCTCCATTCAAGGCAACCCAGTGCAGGGAACTTGTAATCTGTCAAATTCATTGATGTAGGTTTGGTGAACGTCACTTTTGAAATTCACAATCAATCACTATAATGCTTTATTAGTCAAGAAACTTTTGCACCATGTACGAGGAATTTCATTTGCCAAGCCAGTCGTACAAATAAAAAGCAACGGAACACACAAAACACATTTTAACGTAAACATCCACCACAGTGATTCCTCCGCATTCCTCAAGTCAAGTCAAGTCTTGTACTCACTTGTACTCGCTAGAATTTAGAAGATTGAGGGGGGGATCTTATAGAAACTTACAAAATTCTTAAGGGGTTGGACAGGCTAGATGCAGGAAGATTGTTCCCGATGTTGGGGAAGTCCAGAACAAAGGGTCACAGTTTGAGGATAAGGGGGAAATCTTTTAGGACCGAGTTGAGAAAAACATTTTTCACACAGAGTGGTGAATCTGTGGAATTCTCTGCCACAGAAGGTAGTTGAGGCCAGTTCATTGATTATATTTAAGAGGGAGTTAGATGTGGCATTTGTGGCTAAAGGGATCAGGGGGTATGGAGAGAAGGCAGGTATGGGATACTGAGTTGGATGATCAGCCATGATCATATTGAAGGGCCGAATGGCCTACTCCTGCACCTATTGTCTATGTTTCTAAGTCAAGTCAAGAGAGTCCCAAATAGGACAATGAAATTCTTGCTTTCTGCAGCACAACAGAATATTGTAAGCAAAAAAACACAACAGTTCGTAGAAACATAGAAACATAGAAAATAGGTGCAGGAGGAGGCCATTCGGCCCTTCGAGCCAGCACCGCCATTCATTGTGATCATGGCTGATCGTCCCCTATCAATAACCCGCCTGCGTTTTCCCCATATCCCTTGATTCCACTAGTCCCTAGAGCTCTATCTAACTCTCTCTTAAATCCATCCAGTGACTTGACCTCCACTGCCCTCTGTGGCAGGGAATTCCATAAATTCACAACACTCTGGGTGAAAGAGTTTTTTCTCACCTCAGTCTTAAATGACCTCCCCTTTATTCTAAGACTGTGGCCCCTGGTCCTGGACTCGCCCAACATTGGGAACATTTTTCCTGCATCTAGCTTGTCCAGTCCTTTTATTATTTTATATGTTTCTATAAGATGGCCACTCATCCTTCTAAACTCCAGTGAATACAAGCCTAGTCTTTTCAATCTTAGTTCAATATACACATAAATAAGCAGATAAAGTGCAATAGGCTGTTACAGTTCAGGGTTTGTTTGTTGGCGAGTTTAATAGCCTGATGGCTGTGGGGAAGAAGCTGTTCCTGAACCAGGGCGTAACAGATTTCAGGCTCCTGTACCTTCTGCCCGATGGTAGCGGAGAGATGAGTGTGTGGCCAGGATGGTGTGGGTCCTTGATGATGCTGGTAGCCTTTTTGAGGCAGCAACTGCGATAGATCCCCTCGATGGTGGGGAGGTCAGAGCCGGTGATGGACTGGGCAGTGGTTACAACTTTTTGCAGCCTTTTCCTCTCCAGGGCGCTCAGGTTGCCGAACCAAGCCACGATGCAACCGGTCAGCATGCTCTCTACCATGCACCTGTAGAAGTTCGAGAGAGCCCTCCTTGACATACCGACTCTCCGTAATCTTCTCGGGAAGTAGAGGCGCTGATGAGCTTTCATTATAATTGCATCAGTGTGCTGGGTCCAGGAAAGATCTTCGGAAATGTGCACGCCCAGAAATTTGAAGTTCTTGACCCTTTCCACCATCAGCCCGTTGATGTAAACGAGATTGTGGGTCCCTATCCTACCCCTTCCAAAGTGATGGAAGGCGTAAAAAAGTTCAAATCTCTCCCGCGGTCGGGGGCCTCGAGCCCTCCGTTGACGGGACGATCTTGACTCCCGTAGCCGGAGACGTTTTGGCCCTCCGCGTCGAGGCGATCAGCTCCTGCATCGGGTGGGGTGGGGGGGGAGGGGGGTGAGTGATTTCACCTCCCCTGCGCCGGATGAAATTGCAGTATTTCTGCCAATTCATAGAAAATTATCTTTAACAAGATGTGCAAATAGGGGCATGAAAGTTTGCACATGCATGCGTTTTGGATTTCAGTCAAAGGGCAGCACGGTGGCGCAGCGGTAGAGTTGCTGCCTTATAGCTCTTGCAGCGCCAGAGACCCGGGTTCGATCATGACTACGGGTGCTGCCTGTGTGGAGTCTGCGTGGGTTTTCTCCAAGAGCTTCGGTTTCCTCTCACACATCCAATGACGTACAGGTGTACGTGTCAAATTGTCCCCAGTGCGTGTAGGATACTGCTAGTGAGCAGGGATCGCTAGACAGTGGCTACTGGATGGGCTGTAGGAACTGGATGACAGAGACGTGTTGTGCATCCATCACCATTCCCGTCGGAAACCAGCACCACTAAAGATTCACTAAAACATACATTTATCAACAAACTGAAAAAGAAGAAAAGGACAAGACAAGACAAGGCTGTTAGCGAGGCTGCCACTGCGGCCTACGCCACCTGGTGGTTGTGCCAAAAATATCCATTGGCTTGCCTTCCACAGCCTTCTGTGGTAGTTTTAAGGTGAGAGGGGCAAAGTTCATAGAAGTGCAGAGCAACTTAATTTTTCACACAGAGAGTGGTGGCGGACTGGAACGTGTTGCCGGGGATGGTGGTGGGGGCAGACGGCATTAGAGAGGCTGTCAGATAGGCACATGGATATACAGGGAATGAGGGGATATGGATTATGTGTCGGCAGTGAATTCATTCATTCATTCATCATCATCGTTGAAAACATTAGCGACGCAGTGGCGCTGGTTTCCGACGGGAACGGTGACGGACGCACCACACGTCTCTGTCCTCCAGTTACTACGGACTTCCGCCGCTGGAAGTATAGGATTTTGGTGTGTGTGCTTTATCATCGTTCCTTACAATGCTATGTACGACAGTGATCGCAACTTCTACTGAAGTGTGGATGGCCGTCGGCTTGCTAGGAGCTCACCCTTCCTTTGACATGTCTTATATTTGCTCCTGCTGGGGGTCCACAGCCCCCTCCTCACCTGGCAAACCAGGTAGGGGAGATGGTTCAGTTGCTGCCTATCCAACCATGGATGACGTGGTACTCGTGTTAATATTAACCATATTAAAGACACCATAAAATGCAGGATCCCTGCATTTGTCAGAATTGCTTAACCATGTTTCAGTGGAAATTTACAGGCTGTGGATGGCACCGACCAGATTGATATGTAAGGCTGAAGGATCCAGGTGTCTCCTCATTTCCCCTTAAATGATTAAATGTATATCATCCCTGCAAACAAACTTAAAGGCATAAAGTTGATTGGATCAATGCAAGAAGGTTGTAAATATTGTAAATAATGTTACTGGACAGTTACCCTGCCGTTTGTTGATTGGTTAAATTATTGAGCCCCTGGCAGGTTTGTTTGGATTCCAGGGTAAATGTTGCAGTATTCAAGTGCAGTTAGCTTCTTCTGGAAGCTTCTCCTGCAACAATGTAAGGGGGATTCTGTTATTGGTCTGTGTAACTGCCAATAATGTATTGTTGTAATTAATATGTTTGATTGGATTGTAAAGTGACCACCCCTCAACGTTCGTGGTCCTATAAAAGGCAGGGCCCACGAGGTCCTTTATCGATCTTCTGGATGAGCGCTTGGGACTGTGTGACCGTTGGGAGTGTTTCTGTTTGCACGAGGCTGAAGGGCTTGGCCAGGCAGATACAAGGATCGAACCCACGCTTGTTTAGGTATCGTATTGGGGAATTTGTTGTTCTATCCAAAAATAAAGTTTAGTTGTTCCAGCGCTTGAATCAGTGTTTTATTGACTGAATTAGACTGGGGGCGGGAGCATAGAAGAGTTTATTTACACTCGAGGTGGGGGGAACTCCCCCCGACCTGACCTAGGCGGTGAAGATTTGTTTATAGAAACTTAGAAACATAGAAAATAGGTGCAGGAGTAGGCCATTCGGCCCTTCGAGCCTGCACCGCCATTCAATATGATCATGGCTGATCATCCAACTCGGTATCCTGTACCTGCCTTCTCTCCATACCCACTGATCCCTTTAGCCACAAGGGCCACATCTAACTCCCTCTTAAATATAGCCAATTAACTGTGGCCTCAACTACCTTCTGTGGCAGAGAGTTCCAGAGATTCACCACTATCTGTGTGAAAAAATGTTTTTCTAATCTTGGTCCTAAAAGATTTCCCCCTTATCCTTAAACTGTGACCCCTTATTCTGGACTTCGCCAACATCAGGAACAATTTTCCTGCATCTAGCCTGTCCAACCCCTTAAGAATTTTGTAAGTTTCTATAAGATCCCCCCTCAATCTTCTAAATTCTAGCGAGTACAAGCTGAGTCTATCCAGTCTTTCTTCATATGAAAGTCCTGACATCCCAGGAATCAGTCTGGTGAACCTTCTCTGCACTCCCTCTATGGCAAGAATGTATTTCCTCAGATTAGGAGACCAAAACTGTACGCAATACTCCAGGTGTGGTCTCACCAAGACTCTGTACAACTGCAGTAGAACCTCCCTGTACTCAAATCCTTTTGCTATGAAAGCCAACATACCATTCACCTTCTTCACTGCCTGCTGCACCTGCATGCCCACTTTCAATGACTGGTGTACCATGACACCCAGGTCTCGTTGCATTTCCCCCTTTGCTAATCGGCCACCATTCAGATAATATCTTGGCATAATGGTCGGAACGGGCAGAAGGGCCTGTTCCTGTGATGCTTTATGTAAGTCTATTTTTAATGTACTAATGGGCTTCTAGGTATTAAAGTTCAAACCAGAGTCGGATCAGGAATCACGTTTTGTCTCTCTGTGCATTTCGTGAGTTCATCCAAAGGACATGGTTGTGTTTTGTGGAAAAGGTTGTCACGAGAACAGCTTCAAAAATGAAAGCCCTCCATGGAATTGTGATGATCTTTAAAGTGGATGCTGTTATCTTTCTGTTAAATACTTTTTCTTGAAACTGAATCGCGGAGGAAGGGACGGCAGATGCTGGTTTAAGTCGAAGATCGACACAAAAAGCTGGAGTAACTCAGCGGGTCAGGCAGCATCTTTGGAGAGAAGGAATGGGTGATGTTTCGGGTTGTTTCATATCTCTCGTTTCCCTCTCCCCTGACTCTCAGCCTGAAGAAGGGTCTGTACCCAAAACGTCGCCTATTCCTTTTCTCCAGAGATGCCGCATGATCCGTTGAATTATAGACCTCTCCCACTTCGGCTATTTTCGGCGATTGTCATAGTCGTAGCAGGTCACCGAAAAACCGACGATTGGACCCCCCCCTCGACATAAAATTTGAAATGGAATCATTACTTTAACAACAACAAAAAACCCGAAGTCAGTTCCAGCGACAACCTACGTTAACCTGGCGACAACTACGACAGCGCCTACGTCAGGAGAAGTCACGCTTCGCTCATTGGCGTCAAACCCACTGTCACCGACTGTCTCCGAAAATGTTTCAACATGTTGAAAACCCAGCGGCGACCAGAAAGACGCTACGACTCTTTGGGCGACTGAGGAGACGACTCACGACCGTACAGGCGACACCCCGGCGACCATGTGGCGGCCTGTAGTCGCCTAAAAAATCGCCTAAGTGGGGCGGGGCATTAGAGTTAGAGTGATACAGCGTGGAAACAGAACTTTGGCCCAACTTACCCACACCGGCTAATATGTCCCAGCTACACTAGTCCCACCTGCCTGCGTTTGGTCCATATAGAAACATAGGAACATAGAAATTAGGTGCAGGAGTAGGCCATTCGGCCCTTCGAGCCTGCACCGCCATTCAATATGATCATGGCTGATCATGCAACTCAGTATCCCGTACCTGCCTTCTCTCCATACCCCCTGATCCCCTTGGCCACAAGGGCCACATCTAACTCTCTCTTAAATATAGCCAATGAACTGGCCTCAACTACCCTCTGTGGCAGAGAGTTCCAGAGATTCACCACTCTCTGTGTGAAAAAAGTTCTTCTCATCTCGGTTTTAAAGGATTTCCCCCTTATCCTTAAGCTGTGACCCCTTGTCCTGGACTTCCCTAACATCGGGAACAATCTTCCTGCATCTAGCCTGTCCAACCCCTTAAGAATTTTGTAAGTTTCTATAAGATCCCCTCTCAATCTCCTAAATTCTAGAGAGTATAAACCAAGTCTATCCAGTCTTTCTTCATAAGACAGTCCTGACATCCCAGGAATCAGTCTGGTGAACCGTCTCTGCACTCCCTCTATGGCAATAATGTCCTTCCTCGGATTTGGAGACCAAAACTGTATGCAATACTCCAGGTGTGGTCTCACCAANACCCTGTACAACTGCAGTAGAACCTCCCTGCTCCTATACTCAAATCCTTTTGCAATGAAAGCTAACATACCATTCGCTTTCTTTACTGCCTGCTGCACCTGCATGCCTACCTTTAATGACTGGTGTACCATGACACCCAGGTCTCGCTGCATCTCCCCCTTTCCCAATCGGCCACCATTTAGATAATAGTCTGCTTTCCCGTTTTTGCCACCAAAATGGATAACCTCACATTTATCCACATATCCCTCCAAACCCGTCCTATCCATGCACCTGCCTAACTGTTTCTTGAACGTTGGGATAGTCCCCGACTCAACTACCTCCTCCGGCAGTTCGTACCTCACACCCGCCAGCCACCCTTTGTGTGAAGAAGTTACCCCTCGGATTCCCATTAAATCTTTCCCCCTTCACTTTAAACCGATATCCTTGCCATTGCCCTGTCTAATTGTGGCAAGCTCTGACTTGAGATTCCACGATAGAGTTAACCAGTCGTTGAGTAGCGTGTGTTTAAGGAGTTTATAGTTGTGTAACCAAACAGATGGCTACGTTTCTGTCCACAGGCCAGCGCTGCGATTACTGAGGTGTAACATTATGGGAAGTGATTCTGTCGGTGTGTTGGGAATAAAAGCCTCACAAAGGCACCATTATTTTTCTGCGGGGACTCCAGAAATACGCAGAGACCTATAACAATTGCAAACCACCATCTGTTATTTTTAATTGTCTTTTTATGTCTCCAATCCTTAATAGAAAGGGATGCTGCTATTCTAAGCAGTCTTTATTCACGAGCCCCAGAAGAAGTCGGAATGGTGAGGGTTGCCCGATTTCTAGGATGCAGGACAGAATTCCACAGGAGATCTGTGGAATTCTGTGGAGTAGTGAGTCTGTGGAATTTTTTTCTCTGCCTCAGAGGGCGGTGGAGGCCGGTTCTCTGGATGCTTTCAAGAGAGAGCCAGGTAGGGCTCTTAAGGATAGCGGAGTCAGGGGATATGGGGAGAAGGCAGGAACGGGGTACTGATTGGGGATGATCAGCCATGATCACATTGAATGGCGGTGCTGGCTCGAAGGGCCGAATGGCCTACTCCTGCACCTTTTGTCTATTGTCTATCCTTCTTCCCTGGGGCTATCAAACTGTATAACGCCTCCCCCTTCTATCGTGGGGTAGACTAAAACCCCTGTCCCAAGGTACGAGTTCATTCCAAGAGCTCTCCCCGAGTTTGTCCTGATTCGAACTCGGAGATTTACGGTAATGGCCGCTCGTCGATACTCGGGGCTCTCGTGGACATTTTTCATCGTGTTGAAAAATCTTCACGAGTCTTCACGTGCTTACCTGCCGTTAGCGAGTCTTCCCGAGTACCTGCCGTCAGCGTTACGAGCCGCTAAGGGACGTCCCCGAGCTCCGACGTACCCGCTACGTTCATTCTCCGTGCTTACCACGAGTTTGATTTTTTAAAAACTCGGGAGAGCTCTTGGAATGAACTCGTACCGTGGGACAGGGCTATGAGACTGAGACTGAGACTGACCCCCCCCCCCCCCCCCCACCGTCCCCAATCTTTGCACATCCCCAATCCTTTCGACTCGCCACTTCAATTTCATGTTTCATGTATTTTGTGTCTTTTTATGAACGTTCTTATGGCAGATCAAATCCTCTCCTGGGATAAATAATGATAGATCGTATTGTATCGTGCATTAGAGACTGCTGGCGACCCTGTGGCCATGGAATTATCTTTACACAACATTTCTCCCATTGCATGAGTTCAGCATGAAAGAGGTTTTAACAACTTGGGCGGCAAGGTGGCGCAGCGGTAGAGTTGCTGCCTCACAGCGCCAGGTTCGATCCTGACCACGGGTGCTGCCTGTACGGAGTTTGCACGTTCTCCACGTGACCTGCGTGGGTTTTCTCCGGGTGCTCCAGTTTCCTCCCGCACTTCAAAGATGCACAGGTTTGTAAGTTAATTGGCTTGGTATTATTAAAATTTAAATGGTAAATTGTCCCCGGAGTGTATAGGATAGTGTAAGCATGTGGGGGTAAAATCGCTGGACGGCACGGACTCGGTGGGCCGAAGGGCCTGATTCCACACTGTACCTCTAAACTAAACTTGAAGTTCCGCAGACTGAGTCCTGAACTGTATTGTAAGTAAAACTGTATATAAAGTAATGCAATCTGCTCATTGAAAACACATTGGGACAGGGTGGATGTTCATGTCTAAGGGGTAGGCAACTCTCTAATTTAGAGAGCACAAAAAAAAGAGAAAGTAGGAAGAAAAATCCATTAAGACACCATATATTTAGGACTAATATGGTTTAGTTTAGAGATACAGCACGGAAACAGGCCCTTCGGCCCACCTAGACCGCACCTACTGGCGATCCCCCGCGCATTAATGCTATCCTACACAAACCAGGGACAATTTTACACTTACACCCCAAGCCAATTAACCTACAAACCCGTACATCTTCACAGTGTAGGAGGAAACCGAAGATCTCGGAGAAAATCCGCGCAGGTCACGGTGAGAACGTGCAGACTCTGTACAGTCAGCGCCCGTGGTCAGGGTCGAACCCGGGTCTCTGGCGCTGTACGGCAGCAACTCTACCGCTGCGCCAGCGATGAGAGCAATCGTTGCCCGAAAACTGCCTCACGCAGAAAATAATAAATCAGAGAAGAAAGGTTCTCTCAAGGGACAAATAAAAATTGTTTATAATGCAGATATTACGATCAGTTATCTTGGCATCAGTCAGTGGTCTCTCCCTGTTCATTCTTGTATGTTTAGGTTTATTATTGTCACGTGTACTGAGGTACAGTGACAAGCTTTGATTTGCACGCTACCCCATCAAACAAGGCATAAATACAATCAAACCAAACGCAAATAGAATAGGTAGATCAAATTCCTAATTTTGAGGAAGGACATCCTTGTGATTGAAGCAGTGCAGCGTAGGTTCACGAGATTGATCCCTGGGATAGCGGGACTGTCATATGAGGAAAGATTGAAAAGACTAGGCTTGTATTCACTGGAGTTTTGAAGGATGAGGGGAGATCTTATAGAAACATATAAAATTATAAAAGGGCTGGACAAGCTAGATGCAGGAAAAATGGTCCGAATGTTGGGCGAGTCCAGGACCAGGGGCCACAGTGTTAGGAGGCCATTTAAGGCTGAGGTGAGAAAAAACCTTTTCACCCAGAGAGTTGTGAATTTGTGGAATTCCCTGCCACAGAGGGCAGTGGAGGCCAAATCACTGGAGAGTTAGATAGAGCTCTAGGGGCTGGTGGAATCAAGGGATATGGGGAGAAGGCAGGCACGGGTTATTGATTGGGGACAATGGATGGTGGTGCTGGCTCGAAGGGACGAATGGCCCCCTCCTGCACCCATTTTCAATGTTTCTATGTCTATAAAGGGATAGATGGAGAGTGCAGAATATAGTTCTCATCATTGTAGCGCATCAGTTCCAGAGACATAGAAACATGGAAACATAGAAAATAGGCGCAGGAGTAGGCCATTCGGCCCTTCGAGCCTGCACCGCCATTCAATATGATCATAGCTGATCATCCAACTCAGTATCCCGTACCTGCCTTCTCTCCATACCCCCTGATCCCTTTAGCCACAAGGGCCACATCTAACTCCCTCTTAAATATAGCCAATGAACTGGCCTCAACTACCTTCTGTGGCAGAGAATTCCACAGATTCATCACTCTCTGTGTGAAAAATGTTTTCCTCATCTCGGTCCTAAAAGACTTCCCCCTTATCCTTAAACTGTGACCCCTTGTTCTGGACTTCCCCAACATCGGGAACAATCTTCCTGCATCTAGCCTGTCCAACCCCTACAAACTAGTAAGTATTTTTAGTGTGGGGGATCTCGGAGAAAACCCACGCAGGTCACGGGGAGAACGTACAAACTCCGTACAGACAGCACCCGTAGTCGGGATCGAACCCGGGTCTCTGACGCTGTGAGGCAGCAACTCTACCGCTGCGCCACCGTGAGTTACTCCGGCATTTTGTGTTTACCTTCGGCGTGAAACCAGCATCTGCAGTTCCTTCCCACACAGTGTGATTTCTGTGGTGCATCAGTAGAATGGAGTTAATTGTGTTTACATTTTAAGGCTGAATGACTTGTAGGTGGGGGAGACAGGAGATGCTGGAGGAAAACAGATGCCGATGTATCTGCTCACAGGGAGGAAGGAATAAGGAAGGGGAACTCGAATCAAAGATCACTTTCATGTACATCCTCATCACAACCAAACAGCAACATCAAACGTTGCTCACTGAATAATTCAGCCCACCTCGAAAGACCTGAATGGATGAGGTGAAAGAATGCAGGTTGGAAACATATAAAAATAGACACTTGTGATATGCATCACAATATTAAATACAATAACATAATTTCTCCTACTTAAGAAAAACACAGTACTGGAGTAACTCAGCGGGCCAGGCAGCATCTGTGGAGGACATGGGTAGGTGACGTTGTGGGTTTTAACCCTTCTTCAGACTGATTATAATCAGGGGGGGGGGAGCAAAAGCTAGTAAAGTGAGGTGGGGAGGATCAAAGTGTTCAAGAAGGAACTGCAGATGCTGGAAGATTGAAGGTAGACAAAAATGCTGGAGAAAGTCAACGGGTGCAGCAGCATCTATGGAGCGAAGGAAACAGGCGACATTTCGGGCCGAAACCCTTCTTCAGACTGATGGGGGGGGGGGGGGGGAGAAATGAAGGAAAAAAGGGAGGAAGAGGAGCCTGAGGGCGGGGGGATGGGAGGAGACAGCTCGAGGGTTAAGGAAGGGGAGGAGACAGCAAGGGCTAGCAAAATTTGGAGAATTCAATGTTCATGCCAACCGGACGCAAGCAACCCAGGGGGAATATGAGGCGCTGTTCCTCCAATTGCCAGAGTGAGCAACACCGGAAATTGGAGGAACAGCACCTCATATTCCGCCTGGGTTGCTTGCGTCCGGATGGCATGAACGTTGAATTCTCCCAGTTTTGCTAGCCCTTGCTGTCTCCTCTCCTTCCTTAACCCTCGAGCTGTCTCCTCCCATCCCCCCGCCCTCGGGCTCCTCCCCCTCCCTTTTTCCTTCCTTCTCCTCCCCCCCCCCCCCCCCCCCCATCAGTCTGAAGAAGGGTTTCGGCCCGAAACGTCGCCTATTTCCTTCGCTCCATAGATGATGCTGCTGCACCCGCTGAGTTTCTCCAGCACTCTTGTGTACCTGGGGAGGGTCAAAGCCTGACTAATGATTATGTTATAACAAGGAACGGCAGATGCTGGTTTACAAAAAAAAAAACCAAAGTGCTGGAGTAACTCAGCGGGTCAGGCAGCATCTGTGGAGAACATGGATAGGTGATGTTTCACAGAGTGCTGGAGTAACTCAGTGGGTCAGGCAGCATCTCTGGAGAACACCTACATCCAGTCTATTCTCTGGTAGTAAGTATACGGTGCAGGCTCAAAGGACCGAATGGCCTACTCCTGCCTCAGTCGCCTATTGGACAGAACCTTGGTGATAAATCAGTCTGAAGAAAGATCCCAGCTGCAACCTCTCTCCGAATGTATTCTGTCATCTATCCATGTTCTCCACAGATGCTGCATGACTCGCTGAGTTACTCCAGCACTCTGTGAAACGTCACCTATCCATGTTCTCCACATATGCTGCCTGACCCGCTGAGTTACTCCAGGACTCTGTGAAACGTCACCTATCCATGTTCTCCAGCGATGCTACCTAACATTTAGAGTTTGGGAGGAGGGGGTGAACCGGGCTAATTGAGGGGTTGTACGTCACACCTGTATCTACCTATTATTTGCCAAGCCCCATCCCCTCTTCCAGCTCCCCCCCCCCCCCCCCCCATCCCACCCCACAATCACAATCTCTAAAAAGGATCCCAACTCGAAACGTCACCCATCCATATGCACCAGAGATGCTGCCTGACCCAATGAGTTACTCCAGTACTTTGTTTTCTAATATAAACAGGCAGGCACTGCACACTTCAATTCCTCTATATTCTGTGGCTAAGAATTAATGCAAAAACCCCCTAAACGTATTCATATTTCAAAGTTGTGCCTCTAGCACTGTGTTTCTCTGTAGCATCGATCAAACTACAAGTGTCCAGGGGTACACCTGCACCTCTGCCGCTGACCAGAACAAAGACCAAAGACCAGAACGCGCCCTGGTCAGACCAGACTCGGCCCACAGGCCTCCCAGGGGACCGCGGTGAAGCCGGGCGGCTAGGCCTGTCTGGGTCAAAGGAGCCTCAGCGCTGGTGGCAATTGGAGCCTCGGCAGCAGCTGGAGCCTCGACGGCAACGGGAGCCTCGGTGGCAGCGGGATCTCTCGGCAACGGGAGCCTCGGTCGATGAGCGTGAGGGGGAGGGGAAGACAATGGGGACCAGGGGGGGGGGGGGGGCCTCCGTTAGGGATGGTGGGAAAACAAAGGGGGACCCGGGTGCGAGAGGGGAGGAACTCTAGTTTGGAATCCTCTGCCCAGGGGATAAGTCTGTGTTTGTTTATTTGTACCGGTGAAGGCACCGGACACCAGTCGCTTGTCTTTTTCTTTTTGTTTTCACTTTTAGTTTTGTGTTTTTGTTTACCTTGTGTGGCGTGACTGTCGGCAGAACATTTTCCCTCCAGGGATGAATAAAGTTTCATGGTTATCGTTATAAGAGTGATGTGTAGGAAGGAACTGCGGATGCTGGTTTACACTGAAGATAGACACAAAATGTTGGAGTAACTCAGCGGGACGGGCAGCATCTCTGGAGAGAAGTATTGGGAGATGTTTCGGGGCGAGACCCTTCAGAGATCTTGTGTTTATCGTATTTCCAAAGACACTTCACATCCAATTAATGAATGTGAACTGCTATCTGTTAAGGGGCTGTCCCACTTGGGCGACCTAATCCGCGAGTTCTCGACTCAAACTCGCAGCATGTTCGACACAAGGTCGTAGGAGGTCTTCGTAACTCTCCTTCATGCTCGAGAGTGGTCCTCGCGTACTCGAGGCCTCAGCTAGGTTGCGGCGTTTGTTTCAATATGTTGAAAAATGCCCGCGAGTAAAAAAAAGGTCGCCATGGAAAAAAATCGATACTTTTTTTACTCGTAGGTTTAGTCGTAATAGGTCGGCATGTTAGCCGTAGGTAATTTTCACACAGGTGAATCTCTGGAACTCTCTGCCACAGAGGGTAGTTGAGGCCAGTTCATTGGCTATATTTAAGAGGGAGTTAGATGTGGCCCTTGTGGCTAAGGGGATCAGGGGGTATGGAGAGAAGGCAGGTACGGGATACCGAGTTGGATGATCAGCCATGATCATATTGAATGGCGGTGCAGGCTCGAAGGGTCGAATGGCCTACTCCTGCACCTAATTTCTATGTTTCTATGTAATCGAGGTTAGTCGAAGTTAATCGAAGGTAGTCTACATCATAGTCGAAGGGAGGTGGAAGGAGATCGAAGGGGGTCTCCACTATTCGGTGACCAATTTTCCCGAAGTTAGTCGTAGCTAGTCTTCAACATAGTTGAAGGAGGTCTTCAACATAGTTGAAGGAGGTCTTCAACATGTCATTTTTTCAAACTCTTCTAAACTCGCCAATTAGGTCGCCCAAGTGGGACAGCCCCTTTACATGTAGAACCATGGAGTTTGTCTTTCCTCTGTAACCGATATCCATCTAATATAACATCATTATTTTTCTTCCTTGTTTGAGGGAATGAATGTTTTAATCGCAAATCCCTGCCTCCTTTAACACCCATAAAATGAGACAAAGCTTTAATATGCCATTAAAGAGATGGCATCTTCAAATATACAGTACAACCTCTGTAGTTTAGTTTAGAGATACAATGTGGAAACAGGCCCTTCGGCCCACCGTCCATGCTGACCGTAAGCTCGTTCTATCCCACACATTAGGGGCTATTTACAGCAGCCAATTAGCCTACAAACCTGCGCATCTTTGCATTGTGGGAGGAAACCAGAGCTCCTGCAGTAAACCCACCTGGTCACATGGAGAACGTGCAAACACCATGCAGACAGCACCCGTAATCTGGGCCCCTGGCAGCAGCCCTACTGCTGCGCCACTGTGCCATCTCTGTAGTATGCTTTCATCTAAGTTTTAGTTTGGAAACAGGCCCTTCGGCCCACCGAGTCCATGCCGACCACAGTTCACACTAGTCTCATGTTATCCCAATTTCCACATCAGGGACAATTTACGGAGCGCCAATTAACCTACAAACCCGCACATCTTTGGGATGCGGGAGGAAACCGGAGCACCCAGAGGCTCATGGGGAGAACGAGCAAACTCCGCACAGACAGCACCCGAGGTCAGGATCGAACCCGGGTCCCCGGCGCTGAGAGGCAGCAGCTCTACCCGCTGCGCCACAACCGTTACCTACGTGCCGGTTTCGACCGTCGGCTTCGATTAATTCAACAGACGTCCCGAAAGAAAGGATTAAAAAGAGAAGAATTTATTCATTGATCAACGTTTTTACGATGTTAGACTTCAAAAAGAACAGTATAACTGGAGTACGCTGACATACCACAACGACAAATCCCTCAAAACGGGATTATTGTGATCATCAACACCCGCCATCACGTTCCCTGAAGCGTAGAAATTAAACCACATTACCTTGTTACACCGTCTTCGCACCTTCTCCTCTCCTTCCTAATGTAACACAACCAAACGTTTCATAGTCCATAACCCTGATGATTACTGGGACTAGCTCCTATAGTGGAAGTCGATCAGCTTTATTTTACATTTGCAATCTTTGCACTCCCAATCACACACACACACGAACCCTAAAAATAATGTGCTTTCCTCGCTGAGTGCTTTCAGTTAAGGCAAAGGCATACTTTTGTTTTATTGTTGTCCTCCCTCTTTGAACAGAGATTTTATAGGAACACACGCGTCTCGCTGACTCCTCCTTCCGTCCGCTTCATCTCCCGCTGCGAGACGACATTATCCGAGCAGGGTTGAAGTTGGTCAGCACAAAGTCTACTCAAGAGGGCTTTTCTGCGCAGGGCGCGGCAGGCTCAAGTAACGGGGAAACGGCCGACCGTTTAGCAAGTCTCTGCCAGCTGTCGATGGTGCCTGTGGACTTATGTCTCTCTGTTTCTTTTTTTCCCCTCTCCCCCCTCCCCCTCCCCAAACTCTCTCCCCACTTTATAGACAGGCACTGCTGTTTATTTGGCAGGTGGACCCCACTCCGGCTTGAGAAAGGAACAGCTTTCCATTCGGGCAGACGCACACCTCGAAGGTGTTTTGCCGAGCAGACGGCGTGGAAGTGTATGATCCCATAGGTAGGCCGGGCAGTCGAATGTCCCTGGCGTCCAAAATAATCTGAATGAAGAGAAGAAAAAAAAAACAAGATGAAAGACTTGGTTAAAACGCGCTGCCAGGGGTGGTGGTGAATGAGTATAGTATAGTTTAGAGACACACACAGGCCCTTCGTCCCACCGATCATTGATCACCCCGTACACCGTATAGACAGCACCCGTGGTCAGGATCGAACCCGGGTCTCTGGCGCTGTGAGGCGGCAACTCAACCGCTGCGCCACCGTATGGCACCAGAAAACGTGCAAACTCCACACAGATAGCACCCGTGGTCAGGATCGAACCCGGGTCTCTGGCGCTGTGAGGCGGCAACTGCACCGCTGCACCACCGTGCCGTAATATAAAACGTGCAAACTCCACACAGACAGCACCCGGGTCTCTGGCGCTGTGAGGCGGCAACTCCTTCGCTGCACCACCGTGCCGAACCGCCACCTAATGTAATTACCCCAGCCAAGAGAACAAAGGAATCGCGCGTTTGACAATGAAGTCTGTCGGCTGAGAGAGAGAGAGAGGAAAAAACATCATGGTAAATTGACCCTGGGGATTTGAATTTACTGAACAGGCAGGAATGTCAGTGGCTGGCTGCCAGAATGTTGGTATTAATTTCTAACAAAGTCATCTCACTTAATGTGAGGAGACCATGGGAGAGAAGCTTAAAACATGACAGATATTGCACTAGCAGTGCGTCTGCCACAAGGTTTTACATTTCAGTTTCGGAATGCTAACTTACACACACAAACACACACAAACATTTTAAAATCTGATGGTTGAGGGGATTTATTAATTTTGCAAACATTGCACGGTTTAAATAAATTGTTAACGCTGCACTAATCCAGAAACCACTGCGCAATTATTCAATCATTGAACAACCATAAACTCATCTTATTTATAGGAATCAAGGTGAAAGGAGCAAAAATTAAAGGACACTAAAAGTGGGACCCGTTGGGTCTCTGTCACACGGGAGACCTGGTCCCCCCACGCAATATTCCACCACTCACCCATAGCCCATAACTTGTAAAAAATAAGATTAATGTGAACGCATCTCACTCTTCCTCTTCAGTCCCCTGTTCACCTCCTCCATTATCCACCACTAGGCCTATTTCTTTCGCTCCATAGATGCTGCCTGACACGATGCGTTTCTCCAGCAATTTTGTCTACCTTCGATTTTCCAGCATCTGCAGTTCCTTCTTAAACCTGAAAATTCTATTGCTGGTGAAGTCAGCCATTAATCCTCACCTGTGGGTCACATGCACTGATTTAAACCCCTGTCCCACGGTACAAGTTCATTCCAAGAGCTCTCCTGAGTTTTCCCTGATTAGAACTCGGAGATTTACGGTAATGGCCACTCGTCGGTACTCGGGGCTCTCGTGGACATTTTTCGTCAAGTTGAAAAATCTTCACGAGTCTTCCTGTGCTTACCTGCCGTTAGCGAGTCTTCCCGAGTACCTGCCGTTAGCGCTAAGAGACGTCCCCGAGCTCCGACGTACCCGCTACGTTCATTCTCCGTGCTTACCACGAGTTTGAATTTTTTTAAACTCGGGAGAGCTCTTGGAATGAACTCGTGCCGTGGGACAGGGATATTAGAGTTTATGCTACTGACACATAGTTTTTAATCAGAGTTGTGAATCTGTGGAATTCTCTCCCTCAGAAGGCAGTGGAGGCCAATTCTCTGGATGCTTTCAAGAGAGAGTCAGATAGAGCTCTTCAAGAGAGCGGAGTCAAGTGATATAGGGAGAAAGCAGGAACGGGGTATGATCACAGCCATGATCACAGTGAATGGCGGTGCTGGCTCGAAGGGCCGAATGGCCTGCTGCTGCACCTATTTTCTATGTTCTTATGTTTCTAAATTAACGATCATTGGACAAAGACCTGAGACGTCACCTGTTCCTTCTCTCCAGAGATGCTGCCTGACCCGCTGATTTCCTCCAGATTTTTGTGTCTATCTTTGAATATTGGTCAAAGATTGACAAAATATCATGTGTGGACAATGCAATCAAAGGGACTGTGAAGAAGTCAAGACTGGATCTGCCCGGCCTATTTTCCCCATTCAGAAAATCCACAGAAGGAAAATCTTCTCGAGCTGCTGTTAGTCTGAATGCGAAAATTGATGACAATTCATTCCAGCATTTTCCCTGCAGCATATGTCAGACTAGCTCTCTATAGTCTTTCTTCCTCAAGAAGTGGATTTGATGAATGGGGGGGAGTGCAGATAATGTTCTGAACTGTGATAGTGTGACAGTGTGATGCAATGTATTTTATTAACTATGGCAGGGCAGTGTGTTCTTTATTCATGGAGTTTGTATTGTGGATTCGATTAACTGAAGGAGTTCAGTCCATTTCCTTAACGGAGGATGTGCTGTGCATTCCTTTAACGGAGGCAGTGTGATGAATGTTATCAACTCAACTTCGCTGCGGCTTTTATCAGCCGAAAGAGCTTAGTTAATGGATTTTAATAATGAAGAAGGCAGGCTGGATAGTGTTGGAAGGAACCACAGATGCTGGTTTAAAGCAAAGATACACACAAAAAGCTGGAGTAAAGGGCCTGTCCTGTCCCACTTGGGCGTCATTTGCGCTTCACGCGGCCGGCGAGCGAAGATTTTGTACATCCCAAAATCCTGGGGCGCCCTGCACGACCGCGCGTCATTGCCTACGTCCCCACGTACCATGCGCGCATCACGTGCGTGTCACGCCGCACGCGGCATGCGTCGCAATGCGTAAATGATGTCGCGTAAATGACGCGCAAATGGGACAGACCATGACGCGCAAACTCAGCGGGGCCGGCAGCATCTCTGGAGGGAAAGAATGGGTGGCTTTTCGGATCGAGACCCTTCTTCAGACTAAGAGTGTCTATAGTCGCAGTTTTATAGTTGACTCGTGTGCTGAGTTACCGATGTCATGTTTTATGGGAGTGCCGCAGCCGTGGGTTTCACGAAACAAGATATTATTGTGATTTTTAGTCATTGAGATAGTGTGGCGGATTTCATTAACTGAAGTGATTTTCGTTAACAAAAGATTGAGCACTGGAATTCATTCACTGGAGGATGTGTGGTGAATTTTATGGACCAGTGGAGTGGGATTTACTGAAGTGATACTGTTGTTTCAGTTTAGTTCAGTTTAGTTTATTGTCACGTGTACAGTGAAATGTTTTTGTTGCATGCTGCCCAGTCAGCTGAGAGACAACACATGCTTACAATCGAGCCATTTACAGTGTACAGATACATGATAAGGGAATACCGTTGAGTGTAAGGTGAGGCTGCTAAAATCCGATCAAAGATAGTACGGTGTTTAAGAAAGAACTGCAGATGCTGGACAAATCGAAGGTAGACAAAAATGGTGGAGAAACTCAGCGGGTGAGGTTGAGTTCCCCCTCCCCCCTCCCCCCCACAATCTTTGCACATCCCCCAAGCCTTTCCGCTCGTCACTTTAATTTCACAATTCATGTATTTTGCGATTTATGACTGTTGGCATCAATTTCCCTCCTGCGATAAATAAACATAGAAACAGAGAAACATAGAAAATAGGTGCAGGAGTAGGCCATTCGGCCCTTCGAGCCTGCACCTCCATTCAATATGATCATGGCTGATCATCCAAATCAATATCCCATACCTGCCTTCTCTCTATACCCCCTGATCCCTTTAGCCATAGGGTCACATCTAACTCCCTCTTAAATCCAGCCAATGAACTGGCCTCAACTACCTTCTGTGGCAGAGAATTCCACAGATTCACCACTCTCCGTGTAAAAAATGATTTTCTCATCTCGGTCCCAAAATACTTCCTTCTTATCCTTAAACTGTGACCCCTTGTTCTGGACTTCCCCAACATCGGGAACAATCTTCCTGCATCTAGCCTGTCCAACCCCTTAAGAATTTTGTAAGTTTCTATAAGATCCCCCCCTCAATCTTCTAAATTCTAGCGAGTACAAGCCGAGTCTATCCAGTCTTTCTTCATATGAAAGTCCTGACATCCCAGGAATCAGTCTGGTGAACCTTCTCTGCACTCCCTCTATGGCAAGAATGTCTTTCCTCAGATTTGGAGACCAAAACTGTACGCAATACTCCAGGTGTGGTCTCACCAAGACCCTGTACAACTGCAGTAGAACCTCCCTGCTCCTAGACTCAAATGCTTTTGCTATAAAGTTCTATCGTATTGTATCGTATATTGCCCTCGGGTAGGACATTAAAACCTTCACGTGGTCCACCCTGTTTCGACTAAATCAACTCGACGTGTACAAACAAATAGATCAAATAGAACAAGTTGACTTGCAAGTTTAGGCTGTGCACGCCATACACAAGAAGTATGTTGCCCTTGGTCCTTTAAAATGAATCGCGTTCAATCACTCACTTCTCCATCTTCCGATTCCAACTTCAGTTCCGTTTGGCAAATTGCTTCCATGTTGCCCGCCTCTGCTTCGATTACGACCCCTTTTGGTGCCTCGAGTATCAGGGAGCGAGTGGGTGATTCCAACCTAAGGGCCACACAATGAGATTGGGAGTTAGCGTTCCATTACCTGCCCTCTGTCAGAGAACCGGCGAAATGAAAAACATCCCGAAAAAAAACCGTCAGCTCGACAATCAGGAGATGGATTCATTGGCGACAACTTCTCTGTTCAAGGTCGGGGTTGGAGATAGACATCACTCATGAAGCAAGCTGATGGCCACATTTAATTAGAGAAGTCCGTCTAAATTACCATACAATACAGATGGCTACACTTGGCCAGGCCGACCCTGCGATGTCGCCAGGACAACAGACCTTCATGGTCGGGACAAGATCCCTGCAATCGCAACAACTGGGACTTGGGAATGGCACCAAACAGGCTCTCCTTCAGCCCTCGGGCTCCTCCTCTTCCTTTTTCCTTTCTTTTCCCCATCCCCCCCCTCTCTACATCAGTCCGAAGAAGGGTTTCGACCGGAAACGTTGCCTATTTCCTTCGCTCCATAGATGCTGCTGCACCCGCTGAGTTTCTCCAGCACTTTTGTCTACCTTTCCAGCATCTGCAGTTTTCCAGCATCTGCAGTTCCTTCTTAAAGACTCTGTAAACTGTCTCAGTGTACCACTGCTACACACTTGTACTGTGTAGGAGATGTATCTAAAGGGGCTGTCCCACTGTACGAGATAATTCAAGAGTTCTCCCGAGTTTCCCCTGATTCGAACTCGGAGAATTACGGTAATGGCCGCTCGTAGGTACTCGGGGCTCTCGTGGACATTTTTCAACATGTTGAAAAAACTTCACGAGCTTACCGCGTTTCCCGAGTACCTGCCGTTAGCGTTATGAGCCGCTAAGAGACACTCACGAGCTCCGACGTGCCCGCTACGTACATTCTACGTACTTACCACGAGTTTGATTTTTTTTTTAAACTCGTGAGAGCTCTTGGGTGAACTCGTACAGTGGGACAGGGCCTTAAGCGCTCATGCATAGTGATACTTATACTGAACTCTGGATAGAAATGAATTCCACTGCACCTTGGCACATACGACAAATAAAAGTACAATGAAATTGAATGAGAGAAGGTTATTCATTTAAGATAGATACAGGCAGCATCTCTGGAGAGAAGGAGTGGGGTTTAGTCAAGAGGTTGGTGAATCTGTGGATTTATTCTCTGGAGCGCAGAAGGTTAAGGGGGGACCTGATAGAGGTCTTTAAAATGATGAGAGGGATAGACAGAGTTGATGTGGACAAGCTTTTCCCTTTGAGAATAGGGAAGATTCAAACAAGAGGACATGACTTCAGAATTAAGGGACAGAAGTTTAGGGGTAATATGAGGGGGAACTTCTTTACTCAGAGAGTGGTAGCGGTGTGGAATGAGCTTCCAGTGGAAGTGGTGGAGGCACGTTCATTGGTATCATTTAAAAATAAATTGGATAGGCATATGGATGAGAATGGAATGGAGGGTTATGGTATGAGTGCAGGCAGGTGGGACTAAGGGGGAAAAAAAATTTGTTCGGCACGGACTTGTAGGGCCGAGATGGCCTGTTTCCGTGCTGTAATTGTTATATGGTTATATGGTTATTAGATGGCTGTAGATGCCAAGTTCTTAGGGCTAAGGGAATCAAGGGATATGGGGGAAAAAGCTGGAACGGGGTATTGATCTTGGATGATCATATTGAATGGCGGTGTTAGTTCGAAGGGACGAATGGTCCACTCCTGGACCTAGTTTCTATGCTTCGATGCTTCGATGGATATTTCTAAGCCGACGGATTCTTGATGTACGTCCAATGTCTACAATGAGGCAGGTTGTAAAATGGGGACAGTACCCCTTCTTGTGGAAGGACCATTCGGAAAATTGCCCTAACTATATTTATTTAGCTTTCATAGTTTGACGAAATGCCGGATGATTGAAGTCTTGTTCACAGTGCATTCCATGAGATTTTAACAGCAAAAAATCAAAGCGCTGAAGAAACTCAGCGGGTCGGGCAGCATTTGTAGTTTCTTTAGCCTCCAGGAGACATTTATAAATTGCAATGGCTGAGGTCCAACACTACACATTATTTATTTCAGACTAAATCAAAATCTAAGTCTGAAATCTCTGGACTTGCCTTATAGGTCCACAGAAGGACAAGTTTAAATTAGGAAACAAATTTGTCAAAGATTTTGGCATCGTTAACTTCAAAAAGGTTTAGTTTAATTTAGAGAAGCAATGTAGAAACAGGCCCTTCAGCCCATCGAGTCTGTGCCGACCAACGATCACCCGTACACTTGTTCGATCCTACACACCGGGAACAATTTACAGAAGCCAATTAACCTTCAAACCAGCACGTCCTTGGGATGTCGCGGGAAACCGGAGCACCTGGAGAAAACCCACACGATCACGGGGAGAAACGTGCAAACTCCACACAGACAGCACCCAAAATCAGGATCGAACCAGGGTCTCTGGTGCTGTGAGGCAGTGGCTTTACCAACTGCATCACCGTGCTGCCCCGTGAGGAGGTACTAGGATGGAGGGGCAGAATGGAAAATATTCCATCGTATCTGTTCCAGCCATTTGCTTGAGGCTCAATCCTGTTTCATGGTAGAGTTGAACGGGAGATATGTGCCCACCCCGACCAACATGTCCCATTCGCACTAGTCCCACTTACCCGCGTTTGGCCCATATCCCTCTAAACCTGTCCTATCCATGTACCTACCTAGTTGCTTCTTAAACGTTGCAATAGTCCCAGCCTCAACCACCTCCTCCAGCAGCTCGTTCCATACACCCACCACACTTTGTGTGAAAATATCACCCCTCAGGTTCCTATACAATCATTTCCCCTTCACCTTGAACCTACATAGAAACATAGAAAATAGGTGCAGGAGGAGGCCATTCGGCCCTTTGAGCCAGCACCGCCACTCATTGTGATCATGGCTAATCGTCCCCTATCAATAACCCGTGCCTGCCTTCTCCCCATATCCCTTGACTCCACTAGCCCCTAGAGCTCTATCTAACTCCCTCTTAAATCCATCCAGTGACTTGGCCTCCACTGCCCTCTGTGGCAGGGAATTCCATTAATTCACAAATCTCTGGGTGAAAGTGTTTTCTCACCTCAGTCTTAAATGACCTCCCCTTTATTCTAAGACTGCGGCCCCTGGTTCTGGACTCGCCCAACATTGGGAACATTTTTCCTGCATCTAGCTTGTCCAGTCCTTTTATAATGTTATATGTTTCTATAAGATATCCCCTCATCCTTCTAAACTCCAGTGAATACAAGCCTAGTCTTTTCAATCTTTCCTCATATGACAGTCCCGCCATCCCAGGGATCAATCTCATGAACCTACGCTGCACTGCCTCAATCACAAGGATGTCCTTCCTCAAATTAGGAGACCAAAATTGTACACAATACTCCAGATGTGGTCTCACCAGAACCCTATACAACTGCAGAAGGACCTCTTTACTCCTATACTAAAATCCTCTTGTTATGAAGGCCAACATTCCATTAGCTTTCTTCACTGCCTGCTGTACCTGTAAGCCAACTTTCAGTGGCCGGTGTACAAACATAGAAACATAGAAACATAGAAATTAGGTGCAGGAGTAGGCCATTCGGCCCTTCGAGCCTGCACCGCCATTCAATATGATCATGGCTGATCATCCAACTCAGTGTCCCGTACCTGCCTTCTCTCCATACCCCCTGATCCCCTTAGCCACAAGGGCCACATCTAACTCCCTCTTAAATATAGCCAATGAACTGGCCTCAACTGCCCCCTGTGGCAGAGAGTTCCAGAGACTCACCACACTCTGTGTGAAAAAAGTTCTCCTCATCTCGGTTTTAAAGGATTTCCCCTTTATCCTTTGTACAAGGACGCCCATGTCTCGCTGCACCTCCCCCTTACCTAACCTAACCCCATTGAGATAATAATCTGCCCCATATGTCCTCTGGTCCTCGACTCCCCTATGGGCAAGAGACTTCCCGATCTATTCCTCTCCTGATTTTATACACCTCCGCAAGATCACCACCTCATCCTCCTGCGCTCCAGGGAATAGAGTCCCAGCCTGCCCCAAACTCTCCCTGTAGCCCAGACCCTCGAGTCCTGGCAACATCTTGCAATCAACGCAGAACTGCTCAAGGTTGCGAGGGCCAGTTTCGGCTGATGGATAAAACGGAGGTCATGTCAGGAATGATTTGCCCGTGCCGTTGTTCATGATATATATTAGCTACAGCCAGCTGGGTTTGGCACTGTGTGGGTGACGCCTAATGGAAGCACCATGCAAGTTGATGGCTGTCAGGAGCACTCTTCATGGCTGGTTGAGCAACCTCATTGTCAGAGACAATTCTGCAGGGACCGCCTTCACTTCTGAAGGGTGAACAACGGGGACATAATTGAAACAGAAAGAGGTCATCTGACTTACAACTTCTCCACTCGCATTTTATAAACAATAGACAATAGACAATGGGTGCAGGAGTAGGCCATTCGGTCCTTCGAGCCAGCACCACCATTCAATGTGATCATGGCTGATCATCCCCAATCAGTACCCCGTTCCTGCCTTCTCCCCATATTCCCTGACTCCGCTATCTTTAAGAGCCCTATCTAGCTCTCTCTTGTAAGTATCCAGAGAACCCGCCTCCACCGCCCTCCACAGACTCACCACTCTCTGTGAGAAAAAGTGTTTCCTCGTCTCCGTTCTAAATGGCTTACTCCTTATGCCCCCGTCCCACTTATGAAACCTGAACAGAAACCTCTGGAGACTTTGCGCCCCACCCAAGGTTTCCGTGCGGTTCCCGGAGGTTTTTGACAGTCTCCCTACCTGCTTCCACTACCTGCAACCTCCGGCAACCATCTGCAACTTCCGGGAACCGCACGGAAACCTAGGGTGGGGCGCAAAGTCTCCAGAGGTTTCCGTTCAGGTTTCCTAAGTGGGACAGGGGCATAAGTGGAACAGGGGCATAATTCTTAAACTGTGTGGCCCCTGGTTCTGGACTCCCCCAACATCGGCAACATGTTTACTGCCTCTAGCGTGTCCAAGCCCTTAACAATCTTATATGTTTCAATTAGGTCCCCTCTCATGCTTCTAAACTCCAGAGTGTACAAGCGCAGCTGCTCCATTCTCTCAGCATATGACAGTCCTGCCATCCCGGGAATTAACCTTGTAAACCTACGCTGCAGTCTCTCAATAGCAAGAAAGTCCTTCCACAAATTAGGGGACCAAAACTGCACACAATACAATATTAGTTCAGTTTAGAGACACAGTGCAGAAACAGGCCCTTCGACCAATCAACCAGCGACCACCCTGTTTATACTAGCACTATCCCACACACACCGGGGACAATTTACAATTTTATCGAAGCCAATTAACTTACAAACCTGTGCGTCTTTGGAGTGTGGGAGGAAACCGGAGAAAGCCCACGCAGGTCACAGGGAGAACGTGAAAACTCCGTATGGACAGCACCCGTGGTCAGGATGGAATCCGGATCTCTGGCGCTGTGAGGCAGCAACTCTACCGCTGCGCCACCGTGCTGCCTGTTCCGAAAATGTTTTTTTGCTTCAGACCGATAAATGTCAGGGCAGCCTCTGTGTTTTGGAATGTCCATAAGTTCTTGGGGCAGAATTAGGCCATTCGGCCCATCAAGTCTATTCCCGCCATCCAATCGAGGCTGATCTATCTCTCCCTCCTAACACCATTCTCCCCATAACCCCTCACAACCGTGCTAATCAAGAATCTATAAATCTCTGCTTTAAAAATATATCCACTGACTTGGCCTCCACAGCCTGCTGTGGCAAAGAATTCCACAATGTGGGTGGAATTGCAATGACATCTGCATGGCGCATTGAGATTTGACTTTGACTTGAAGTGCACTAGACCTGAAGTGCCTGTCGCCAACCACATAACTCATGTGGAATCTGCAGCATTTATTTTGGTAAAAAAATAGCTGCAGCCATGATAGCATGAGCGGAGAGGTGCAGTTGAGTAGGATTGAGTGGTTGGCGACTGCTACTCCAGAACAGCATCACAAGTTTAACTGTCCAGCGGGGGTAGCGAGGAAAGATTGCAATTCATTTCCTCACGAGTCTTTACTGTTTGAATCCCTGCCAGCTGAGCCTTAAAAAGCACTGAGGCAGAACTCAAGGAAACCATTTATTACCGATACAACATGGTTCCCATTCAATGGATTTGTGACCAGATCGTGTTGTGCTATATTATCCCACAGTAAAATTCAACTGCCGATGTCTCTCGTTCATGGGTTAAATTTATCGCCCATCGTTATAATTTTAGAAAAGCGATCATATACTGCATATTTAACTTTTAGTTTAGTTTACTGATACGATATTGGCGGCAAGGTGGAGCTGCGGTAGAGTTAAGCCCCTGTCCCACTTAGGAGACCTAAACAGCAACCTCTGGTGACCTTGCCTGCAACCCAAAAAAAAAAATCAAGGTCGAGGTGACCTGCAACCTCCTACCACCTCCCACGTACATGTTGAAAACCTCCCTCAACTATGAAGAAAACCGGCTTTGGCTAGACCTGCGACTAAAAAATGATCGATTTTTAAAACGGCAACCTATTTTTAGTCGAGGCCGGTTTCATAGAAACATAGAAACTAGTTGCAGGAGTAGGCCATTCGGCCCTTCGAGCCTGCACCGCCATTCAATATGATCATGGCTGATCATTCAACTCAGGATCCTGTACCTGCCTTGTCTCCATACCCCCTGGTCCCTTTCACCACAAGGGCCACATCTAACTCCCTTTCAATCATGATGAAAAAATAGCAGCAACCTAGATGAAGCCTCGACTACGCGGAAACCACTTTCGACCATTAGGGAGAGTGGCCAAAACCTCCGGTGACCTCATGGAAACCTTGTGTGGCGGGCGGGCAAGGTCACCAGGGGTTGCTGTTTAGGTCTCCAAAGTGGGCAGGGGCTTTACTGCCTTACAGCGTCAGAGACCCCGGATCGACCCCGGGCTAGGAGGGAGAGCCGTGATTGAATGGCCAAGTAGACTTGATGGGCCGAATGGCCAAATCCTACTCCTATCACATATGACCTTATGTTGTAAGATGGCACCGGGAGGTGGCGGCCTGTAGGGGGAGCCGCTGAGCCGGTGCCTTCCCGTCCTCGAGACCAGAGCCAGACACAAGATCAACCCCCTCCCCGGGCACTTTCCCTTGCAACCGCAGGAAATGCCACACTTGTCGCTTTACCTCCCCCCTCGACTCCATTCAAGGACCCAAGCATCTTTCCAGGTGCGGCAGAGGTTCACCTGCACCTCCTCCAACCTCATCTATTGCATCCGCTGCTCTAGGTGTCAGCTGCTCTACATCGGTGAGACCAAGCGTAGGCTTGGCGATCGCTTCGCCCAACACCTCCGCTCAGTTCACAATAACCAACCTGATCTCCAGGTGGCCCAGCACTTCAACTCCCCCTCCCATTACCAATCCGACCTTTCTGTCCTGGGCCTCCTCCATGGCCAGAGTGAGTCCCAGCGTAAATTGGAGGAGCAGCACCTCATATTTCGCTTGGGCAGTTTACACCCCAGTGGCATGAACATTGACTTCTCCAATTTCAGGTAGTCCCTGCTTTCTCCTCCCCTTCCCAGCTCCCCCTCAGCCCACTATCTCCGCCTCTTCCTTTCTTCTTCCCCCCCCCCCCAATCAAATCGGTCTGAAGAAGGGTCTCGGCCAGAAACGTCACCTATTTCCTTCGCTCCATAGATGCTGCTGCACCTGCCGAGTTTCTCCCGCATTTTTGTCGACCTTCGACACAAGAGCAAGGGTCGGTAAGAGACGGAACCGGGGTCTCACCCACCGCACACTCAGGGTCGGCTGCGGGGGACACTCCCAGGGCACCAGGGCTGAAGGTGGCCGGGCCGAGCCGGGCTGGGTGGGCGAGGAAAGGGACGATGGTTCTCTGGATCATCTGGGCGGAGACGACGGCTGGAGGTCCTGCAGTAGCCTGGAGCTCACCTAGATCTGGCCCCGCTGCATCTACACCTCACGCTGCCTCGACAAGGCCAGCAGCATCATCAAGGACCAGTCTCACCCCGCTCACTCCCTCTTCTCCCCTCTCCCATCGAGCAAAAGGTACAGAAGAGTGAAAACTAAGGTCGCCAACTTTCTCACTCCCAAATGACGGACAAAAGGTCCGTTGACTAATCCGTTGACCGACTGGGCCGTGGCTGGGTGAATGATGAGTTGGCCCCGGGTGCTGGACTGCACACAAAGCCCAGCCGGCGGGCCAGCTGAGGAGTTTTGGCCCGGGCCGCGCGACATCGCGTGCAAAGTCCGGCGCCCCGTCCAACTCATGAACCGATGATCGGCCGTGAGAAGGAGGGGTGGTGGTGGTGGTGTCGGCGGTAAGCGAAGGTCCGAAGGTCGGACAGCTGGCCGGGCTGCCGACCGACCGACGGGGCCACGGGCGAGGCGCTGCTGCTGCTGCTGCACTCCATGGGCTGCACTACGTCGGGACGGGTGAGGCGGGGCCGGATGCGGCGCTCCGACCCGACAGTCCCCTCGACCCGAGTAGTAGCGGTCAAATACGGGACAAGGGCGGGCCCCGAACGGGACAAACCAATTTAGCCCAATATACGGGATGTCCCGGCTAATACGGGACTGGGCAACCCTAGTGAAAACGCACACCTCCAGATTCAGGGACAGTTTCTTCCCAGCTGTTATCAGGCAACTGAATCATCCTACCACAACCAGAGAGCGGTTCTGAACCACTATCTACCTCATTGCTGACCCTTGGACTATCCTTGATCGGACTTTACTGGCTTTACCTTGCACTAAACGTTATTTCCTTATCATGTATCTGTACACTGTGAATGGCTCGCTTGTAATCATGTGTTGTCTTTCCGCTGACTGGATAGCACGCAGCAAAAGCTTTTCGCTGCACGAGCGCGTGGACTGGACTGGACTTTGAAAATGACGGTATAATCTGGCGACTCTTGCATGCGGTCTCAGACGACTCATTCTACGCACTTTGTACTAATTGGGGATGGTGCTGAGGTGGTTTTGTGTTGCCAAAGTATATATCTGTGCTTGTGATAATGAAGAACCATTGACCATTGAACAACGAATACAGTGGATGAGGGTGGAGGGGGTGCAAGTGAACCTCAGCCTAATCTGAAAGGTTTAGTTGAGTTAGATAGGGCTCTTGAAGATAGCGGAGTCAGGGGAAATGGGGCAAAGGCAGGAACGGGGTACTAATTGTGGATGATCAGCCATAATCACATTGAAACATAGAAACATAGAAATTAGGTACAGGAGTAGGCCATTCGGCCCTTCGAGCCTGCACCGCCATTCAATATGATCATGGCTGATCATCTAACTCAGTATCCCGTACCTGCCTTCTCTCCATACCCCCTGATCCCCTTAGCCACAAGGGCCACATCTAACTCCCTCTTAAATATAGCCAATGAACTGGCCTCAACTACCCTCTGTGGCAGAGAGTTCCAGAGATTCACAACTCTCTGTGTGAAAAAAGTTATTCTCATCTCGGTTTTAAAGGATTTCCCCCTTATCCTTAAGCTGTGGACTTCCCCAACATCGGTAGCAATCTTCCTGCATCTAGCCTGTCCAACCCCTTAAGAATTTTGTACGTTTCTATAAGATCCCCTCTCAATCTCCTAAATTCTAGAGAGTATAAACCAAGTCTATCCAGTCTTTCTTCATAAGACAGTCCTGACATCCCAGGAATCAGTCTGGTGAACCTTCTCTGCACTCCCTCTATGGCAATAATGTCCTTCCTCAGATGTGGAGACCAAAACTGAATGGCAGTGCTGGCTTGAAGGGCCGAATGGCCTACTCCTGCATCTATTGTCTTTTGTCTATTGACTGTCGGGGTCCCTGGACAGAGTCGAGGGAGAAGGTAATGGTGACAGGAGGTTGCATCTCCTGCAGTTGCAGGGGAAGCTACGGGGAGGGGATGGTTTGGGTGGGAAGGGACGAGTTGACCAGGGAATGATAAGGAACCACTGACTCTCTGCATCAGTTCCAGAAGAACATCAATTGCACTCGATGACATTAATGATATGTGTGAGAAGGAACTGCAGATGCTGGTTCAAACTGAAGATAGACACGTCAAGCTGGAGTAACTCAGCGGGACAGGCAGCATCTCTGGAGAGAAGGATTGGGCGATGTTTCGGGTCGAGACCCTTCTTCAGCCTGTCAGGATATGACTGGATAGCAAGCTTGTTACTGTATCTCTGTGCATGCAACAATATTTAAACCACCATAGAGCCATTGAAGAGCATTCTAAAGTTTTGGATAACTCTAGATTTCTCTGAGAGGGAAATGCAAAGCAATAACGACGTATTTTGATTGAGATTAAATTGTTGACCTTCTAAGAGTATCCCCAGAGACCAGTATAAGAGAGAGAATGATTCAGGCAGTCATTCTTGAGTAATCAGGCCCTGATTAGTATTTGCATCTTGTTGTGTAGCTACACACAATGTATAGCAGCAAAATACCCAGGAGTGGAAGGAATCAGTCAAAGTGAATAGGCAGACGTGTACGTAATACTTCAGGAGATAAATGATCTCGGCAGTGGGACATGGTGGCGCAGCGGTAGAGTTGCTGCCTCACAGCGCCAGAGAGCCGGGTTTGATCTTGACTAGAGGTGCTGTCTGTACGGAGTTTGTACGTTCTCCCCGTGACTAGCGTGGGTTTTCTCCGGGTGCTCCGGTTTCCTCCCACATCCCAAAGACGTGCAGGTTTGTAGGTTCATTGGCTTCTGTAAATTGTAAATTGTCCCTAGTGTGTGTAGGAGAGTGTTAGTCAATGGGGTGACCCCTGGTTGGCACGGACTCGGTGGGCCGAAGGGCCTGTTTCCACGCTGTATCTCTAAAGTTTAAAGTCTGAAGTGGTCGAGGGAGTGACTAGTGAGAAGGATAGTGGTAAGGGGCTGTCCCACTTGGCGATTTTTTCCGAGACTGCCGGCATCCTTGATTGACGTATCAGGTCACCGGTGACGAGGCTTGATGACGCATTGACACGCGGAGTATCCTCAAGTGTCACAACATTTTGGTTGTTGCCGCTAGATTTTGAAACGTTCAAAATCTTTTGGCAACCCTGATATATCGGTCAATGACGTCGGCACTCGCTGGAAAAATATCGTCACGTGGGAGAGGCCCTTTAGTGTAACGGTTGGAGTGGACCCGGTGGGCTGAAGGGTCTGTTTCCACACAGTATCCCTAGACTAAACTAAACTCAAAATTATCTCGGGATCAGAGCACTTAGCAGCTTAAAAGATGGACAAAGAGGATCCCGGCATTGGGGGGGCCACCAAGGGCAAAGAGGACCTCCTCTACGTGGCCACTCTTTGCATATGGGTATTCACTTGGGTAGTACATCACATTGGGCAGTCTGCACCCCAGCGGTATGAACATTGACTTCTCTAATTTCAGGATAGTCCCAACTCTCTCCTCCCCTTCCCAGCTCCCCCTCAACCCACTGGCTCCACCTCTTCCTATCTTCTTCCCACACTCTCCCCCCCCCCCCCCCCCCCCCCACCTCACAAAGTCCGAAGAAGGGTCTCGACCTGAACCGTTGCCTATTTCCTTCGCTCCATAAATGCCGCCTCACCCACTGAGTGTCTCCAGCATTTTTGTCTACCTACGATTTTCCAGCATCTGCAGTTCCTTCTTAAATAAGGCTAGTCCGAGGGTCACCGATGAGATAGATAGTAGTTCAGCACCGCTCTCTGGTTGTGGTAGGATGGTTCAGCTGGGGAGAAACTGGAGATAGCCACAAAAAAACTGGAGTAACTCAGCGGGACAGGCGGCACCTCTGGAGAGAAGGAGTGGGTAACGTTTCGGGTCGAGACCCTTCTTTTCCCTGAATCTGGAGGCGTGCGTTTTCACACCCTTCCCTTTCTTATCTCGATTGTGTTGTCTCTCGTAACTCTTCAGCTTTGCTCCTCGCTTCTCGCCGACCTCGACTGAATGTTGGCGGCTCATCACAACCTAATTAAACTCAGGTCTCATTAGTGAAAACAAACAGGTAGGAGGGGAAGTCAAGACTAGCAACTGTAATTAATCTTGATATTAAACTGCGGGCTAACCTTGGGAGGGAAGCAGATGCTAACAAACGGCGCAATTACAAATAAAAATCTGAATTATGCATATTTAACAGCCTTGTGCTCAAAATGCTGAACTCAAAACACAAAGCAAATCCCCATCACAACTCAGCAGGTTGCTGCAGAGGAAGGAACTGTAGATGCTGGTTTAACGCGAAGGTGGACGTAAATAGACAAATAGACAATAGACAATCGGTGCAGGAGTAGGCCATTTGGATTCCTGGGATGTCAGGACTGTCTTATGAAGAAAGACTGGATAGACTTGGTTTATACTCTCTAGAATTTAGGAGATTGAGAGGGGATCTTATAGAAACGTACAAAATTCTTAAGGGGTTGGACAGGCTAGATGCAGGAAGATTGCTTCCGATGTTGGGGAAGTCCAGGACAAGGGGTCACAGCTTAAGGATAAGGGGGAAATCCTTTAAAACCGAGATGAGAAGAACTTTTTTCACACAGAGAGTGGTGAATCTCTGTAACTCACTGCCGCAGTGGGTAGTCGAGGCCACAGTCCATTGGCTATATTTAAGAGGGAGTTAGATGTGGCCCTTGTGGCTAAGGGGATCAGAGGGTATGGAGAGAAGGCAGGTACGGGATACTGAGTTGGATGAGCAGCCATGATCATATTGAATGGCGGTGCAGGCTCGAAGGGCCGAATGGCCTACTCCTGCACCTATTGTCTATGTTTCTATGTGAGCTCAGGTCATTTGAACCCAAACTTCACCGCTTGGCGTCACGAGCTCTGCAAGCTGGCCACTCACTGTATCATTCATCAGAGGTTGCAGGGCGACCTTATAGAGGTGCATGAAGTCACAAGGAAATAGACAGGGCGAATGCTCAGAGTCCATATCTCTCAGCATTAGGCCATTCGGCCCATCAAGTCTGCTTCGATCGTGATATCCGTGAGGAATGCAATGACGTATGAAGGAGAATAAATGAAATGAATGATAGATTAGCTCGGCACGGAAACCTAACTGAAGCTTGAACTCAGGATTAGATGAAAAGTTATACTTTATAATTCACGAACCTATCTCCAATGACGTATTGTTAGTCATTCAGTCCATTCTTTTTTGACATTTGTAATTATTTTTTTTTCTCTCTCTGTCTCTCATATTGACTATCTATGTAAAAACAAACTAGAAGAAGAATCAATCCACAATAGAAAATTTTAATAATGTATGATTGATATACATGAAAAGTTGTTACTCTAAAAAAATCCCAGAATATAATAAAGGACATTTCCCACCCCGGACACTCCCTGTTTGAACTGTTGCCGTCAGGCAGACGGTACAGATCTACAAAGACAAGGACAAATTAGAGTAACAACTTTTTTTGTCCCCATTGCTATAAAAGCACTAAATGTAGCCGCCAAGCAACCTGGGGGCGATGACCAGACTAAGGGACTGCTGGTTCGACACAAGGATGGAGGGTCGGCCCCGATGCGTGCTTTGTCCCCCCTCATTTACTCCCTTTATCCTTAATATTTTACTCCACCGTATCGCCTTTTAGCCGTTCCCCTCGACCTGTCTGACATTTTAACCTTGTTGTACATGGTTCATGTTACAATGACAATAAAGAAACTATTCTATTCTATTCTAATATGTAATTACATTTTACTGTGGCGGCTCCTAAGGGCCGTGCCATTACATATTAGAGTAACAACTTTTCATGTCGATTGACCGTTTTGTGCCTGCTGGTTCTGGGGGGGGGGGGGGGGGAGGGAGCCCTGTGGCGGCTCCTAAGGGTCGTGGTCCCTATACTGTCGAACCTACGCCCCCGCAAGCCACAGGATCTGGTGACAGCCGCGGGCCGGCGGGTCGTGCCTCAGCCGGGGGGTTTTGTGGCGGACCTAAGGGTTTGCCATTATGCCAACTTCCTCGGCACAGTTTCGGTGCTCCGGAGGCCCTTCAGCCGGAGGGTTTAAAAGGCAGGGTTTGGGTGCCATCTTGCCCTGGTTTCGTCTTCCCTTCAACCGGGAGGAATAAAATAAAGGTGCTTCTCAAACACTGGACTTCGTGCCTCCTTTTGAGGCCCACGCACCACATTACCATAATATGTTTGCTTCTAATAAAAATATATATTTTTTAAAAGAAAGAGAATAAACGAAAGGGGGGGACCAGAGAGGGTAAGGAAAAGGAGAATGAAAATTCTTGTTCACAAGTGATTCGGCCCATCAAGTCTCCTCCGCCATTCAATCATGGCTGATCTATCTCTCCCTCCTAACCCCATTCTCCTGCCTTCTCCCCTTAACCCCTGACACCCGCACTAATCAAGAATCTATCCATCTCTGCCTTAATAATATCCACTGACTTGTTGCCTCCACAGCCTTCCGTTGCAAAGAATTCCACAGATTCACCTCCCTCTGACTAAAGAGATTCCTCTTCATCTCCTTCCTGAAGGAATGTCCTTTAATCCTGAGACTGTGACCTCTGGTCCTGGACTCTCCCGGTGGGAACAGAAAATGGGATCAGAAGGAGAATAAAAGGGGGGGAAAAACGCGCTTCCTTACCGTAGTTCTTTGAAAGGCTCGGCCCGGATTTGCGGTGTTTCAATAGATCTTTCAAAGACGGCACCTTCAGCACCTGCAGGGAAAGATCAGTCGACATTAATGAACAGATATCACAACTCATACGACATGACGGGGATCAGCACAAAACCTCTCCATTTAGTTTTAGCTTAGTTTAGAGCAGCACAGCGGAGCAGCGGTAGAGTTATAATAGACAATAGGTGCAGGAGTAGGCCATTCGGCCCTTCGAGCCAGCACTGCCATTTTGGCCTCCCTTCACTGGCTCCCGGTGCACTTTCGAGTTCATTTTAAAATTCTTTTATATGTTTTTAAATCGTTGAATGGGCTCGCCCCGCCTTACTTCTCTGAGCTGCTCCACCCATACGCTCCTGCCCGGTGCCTCAGGTCAGCGGATCAGCTGCTCCTTGAGGTACCAAGGTCGAAGCGGAAGCTCAGTGGGGATAGAGCCTTTTCTGTTGCTGCTCCGGCACTCTGGAACACCTTGCCGCTGCACATCAGACAGGCCCCTTCACTGCCCATCTTCAAATCCACCCTAAAAACTCATTTTTATTCTCTAGCCTTCGACACTGGCTGAGACATTGCTCCTGTTTTTAGTGCTTTTAATGTCTTTTAATTTTTACTGTTTTATAGTCCTTTGTTTTACGGTTTTTAAATGGTTTGTAATAACTTCTTGTCCATGAGTTCTCATGTACAGCACTTTGTGGCAACTGCAGTTGTTTAAAGTGCTTTATAAATAAAGTTATTATTAATATTATTATTCAATGTGATCATGGCTGATCATCCACAATCAGTACCCCGTTCCTGCCTTCTCCCCATATCCCCTGACTCAGTTATCTTTAAGAGCCCTATCTAGCTCTCTCTTGAAAGTCTCCAGAGAACCGTCCTCCACCGCCCTCTGAGGCAGAGAATTCCACAGACTCACAACTCTCTGTGAGAAAAAGTGTTTCCTCGTCTCCGTTCTAAATGGCTTACCCCTTATTCTTAAACTGTGTGGCCCCTGGTTCTGGACTCCCCCAGCATCAGGAACATGTTTGAGAAGGAACTGCAGATGCTGGAGAATCGAAGGTACACAAAAAAGCTGGAGAAACTCAGCGGGTGCAGCAGCATCTATGGAGCGAAGGAAATAGGCAACGTTTCGGGCCGAAACCCTTCTTCAGACTGATCGGGGGCGGGGGTGGGCGGGGACAAGAAAGGAAAAAGGAGGAGGAGCCTGAAGGCTGGGGGATGGGAGGAGACAGCAGGGGGACTGAGGAAGGGGAGGAGACAGCAAGGACTAACAAAATTGGGAGAATTCGATGTTCATGCCCCCAGGATGCAGACTCCCCAAACGGAATATGAGGTGCTGTTCCTCCAGGAACATGTTTCCTGCCTCTAGCGTGTCCAAACCCTTAATAATCTTATATGTTTCAATAACGGACCAGTCGCTGCCTCACAGCGCCGGAGACCCAGGTTCCATCCCGACTGCGGGCGCTGTCTGTACGGAGTTTGTACGTTTTCCCCGTGACCTGCGTGGGGTTTCTCCGAGATCTTCGGTTTCCTCCCGCACTCCAAAGACGTACAGGTTTGTAGCTTAATTTGCTTGGTGAATGTAAAAATTGTCACTAGTGTGTGTAGGACAGTGTGAATGTGCGGGGCTCGGGGAACGGCCCAGACACGGAGGGCATATTTCCACGCTGTATCTCTAAACTAAAATAGAGATTCAGAGTGGAAACAGGCCCATCGGTCCACCGAGGGTGCCGACCAGCGATCACCCCGTACACTAGCACAATCCTACACACACCAGGGACAATTTACAATCTTTATACCAAAGCCAATTAACCTGCAAACCTGGACGTCTTTGAGTGTGGGAGGAAACCGGACCACCATTACTTGGTCAGTGCTGGACAGCTCTATGTTTTATAAACAGTGGGACAAATGTGTTAACTGTCCTTAGTTTCAACATCAATTAAAATCAGATTTATCTAATTCTTCATGCTTTTACTTTTTATGTCCAAACAAATAATAGATGAGTTGTATTTTGGGTGACTGCTTTTACTTCCAGGTCCTTTAAAGCCCTGTCCCACTGTACGAGTTCATTCCAAGAGCTCTCCCGAGTTTAAAAAAAATCAAACTCATGGTAAGCACGGAGAATGAACGTAGCGGGTACGTCGGAGCTCGGGGACGTCTCTTAGCGGCTCGTAACGCTAACGGCAGGTACTCGGGAAGACTCGCTAACGGCAGGTAAGCACGGGAAGACTCGTGAAGATTTTTCAACATGTTTAAAAATGTCCACGAGAGCCCCGAGTACCGACGAGTGGCCATTACCGTAAATCTCCGAGTTCGAATCAGGGCAAACTCGGGAGAGCTCTTGGAATGAACTCGTACCGTGGGACAGGGGTTTCAGAATATTCTCGAAGCGCAGCTGGTTGAGCTGCGGCCTCATCGTACCAGAGGCTCGGGTTTGATCCTGACCTTGGGTGCTGTCTGTGTGGAGTTTGCACACTCAGTTTAGTTTACATGTACTGAGGTGCAGTGAAAATATTTTTGTCGCTTGCTAACCAGTCAGCGGAAAAATAATGTGTGATTACATTCGTGTTCTCCCCGTGACCGTGTGGGTTTGCTCCAGGTGCTCTGGTTTCTTGCCACATCCCAAAGCCGTGGGGGGGGGGGGGTTGTAATTTAATTGGCTCTCTGTAAATAGCCTCTGGAGCGTGGGGAGTAGATGAGAAATTACGAATACAGACCTCGTGTAAACGGGTGAACGCTGGTTGGCGCGGACACGGTGGGCCGAAGGGTCTGTTTCGCCACCGTATCTCGAAATTATCTTGAAACATATAAGATTGTTAAGGGCTTGGACACACTAGAGGCAGGAAACATGTTCCCGATGTTGGGGGGAGCCCAGAACCAGGGGCCACAGTTTAAGAATAAGGGGTAAGCCATTTAGAACGGAGACGAGGAAACACTTTTTCTCACAGAGAGTGGCGAGTCTGTGGAATTCTCTGCCCCAGAGGGCGGTGGAGGCCGGTTCTCTGGATGCTTTCAAGAGAGAGCTAGATAGGGCTCTTAAAAATAGTGGAGTCAGGGGAGAAGGCAGGAACGGGGTACTGATTGGGGATGATCAGCCGTGATCACATTGAATGTCGGGTGCTGGCTGGAAGGGCCGAATGGCCTCTACTCCTGCACCTATTGTCTAGTGTCTATTGTCTATAAACTAATCTCGGAAAGTTCTGAAGTACTTTTTGCAATGCAATCATTCTGAAGAAGAGTCACGACCGAAGATGTCACTGAGCCGTGTTCCCCAGAGGTGCTGCCTGACCTGCTGAATTACTCCAGCACTCTGTGTCATTTTTGGCAGGGCTATCTTTGCTACAGGAAGGTCGGCAATTAAATTGTCCTTGATGATGTTTTCAGTGACATTGAGTGAAGGGACAAATACTGGGTCAGTTAGTGGGAGCGATTCCTCTGGTCACCTTTAAAGTAGTTCTACAGAACACCGAATAATATTCTGAAGAAGGGTCTCGACCCGAAAATGTCACCCATTCCTTCTCTCCAGCGATGCTGCCTGTCCCGCTGAGTTACTCCAGCATTTTGTGTCTACCTTCCATTTAAACCAGCATCTGGAGTTCTTTCTTAGACTTCTCTCCAATATCCACACTGTCTCTGCTTTCTGGCTGAATATTTCAACTCAACGTTATGATGAAAGTAGCAGAGGCTTACAAACCTGTCTTATCGTGCTCATACTGGTGACAAGTTTAGAGATAGTTCAAGTTCAAGTTCAAGTTCACATGTATTGCCACATGCACCAGTTAAGGTACAGTGGAATTAGATTTACCATGCAGTCACACAATCAAAACGAGCACAGTACACAATAGGATATAACATGAACATCCACCACAGGGGAACCAGCATTCTTCACTGTGGTGGAGGACAATAACTTTGTCAGTCCTCCTCCTCCTTTGTTCATCCGTGGTCGGGGCCATGAACCCTCCACAGACGCCACTAAGGACGGTCCGATGTGCAGGCCCTCTCGTCGGGATGCACGAAACTCCGACGTCGGGATGGACAGAGACTCCGCGGCTTGGAGGTTCCGAATCGGCCGCTTCCAACTGGAGACCGGGGCTTCACGATGTTATAGGCCGCAGGCCGGCGGTCGGAGCTCTTCTCCGGCGATCCCCGACGAGGGATCCCACGAGACTCCGCGATGGAAAGTCCACGCCACGCCCGCGGCTAGAAGCTCCGCAAACCACGGCTTCAGGATGTTATTGCCCGCGGGCCAACGATCGGAGCACTTCTTCCTCTGGCGATCCCCGGCAAGGGATCGCCCCGCTTCGCGATGGAAAGTCCGCGCTGCGCCCGCTGCTGAAGCTCCGGGCCCGACTCCGGGAGAAGCCGCGCCAATCCATGCTGTTAGGCCGCGAGGGAGGGCGGAAATATGACATGAAGAAAAGTGACATTCCGTCGAGGCAAGCGACCGAAAATCAGATTCCCCCTTCCCCCCCTATTCCCCGCTACCACCCTCCCCCCCCCCCCCCCCCACTCTAAAACACACTTTAAGAAATACTAAAAACAAAAAAAAAAAAAAGATACAGCGTGGAAACAGGCCCTTCGGCCCACCAAGTCCACACTGACCAGCGATCACCCGTACACTAGTTCTATGTTCTATCTCATTGAAACATATAAGATTGTTAAAGGTTTGGACACGCTAGAGGCAGAAAACATGTTCCCGATGTTGGGGGAGTCCAGAACCGGGGGCCACAGTTTACAAATAAGGGGTAAGCCATTTAGAACGGAGACGAGGAAACACTTTTTCTCACAGAGAGTGGTGAGTCTGTGGAATTCTCTGCCTCAGAGGGCGGTGGAGGCCGGTTCTCTGGATACTTTCAAGAGAGAGCTAGATAGGGCTCTTAAAAATAGCGGAGTCAGGGGATATGGGGAGAAGGCAGGAACGGGGTACTGATTGGGGATGATCAGCCATGATCACATTGAGTGGCGGTGCTGGCTCAAAGGGCCGAATGGCCTACTCCTGCACCTATTGTCTATTGTTATCCCAATTTCTTATCCTACACACTAGGAACAATTTTCAGAAGCCAATTAACCCACAAGCCCACACGTAAATGATTAGAGGGATCTGGGCCAGGCACAGAGAAGATGGGACACAAGGAACTGCAGATGTTGGAATCTTGTGTAAAACACAAAGTACTGGAGTAACTCAGTGGGTCAGGCAGCATCTCAGGTGGTCATGGTTAGCCATCTGTGGTTCTTTCTTACACAGATGAGTGTTTCATCTGCAGTAGAGGGACTCTGACATTGTAGCAGTGCTGGAGTTTCTGCCAAGACTTCTGTTGCAGTTTCTCTGCTTGGAATTAATCCATAACCTTCTGATTGAGACAGCAATCTGCCTCACCCCAAAGACAATCACGCTTCCTCTACAATTAAGAGGTCACCACAGGAAAGCAACTTAACGAATGCTGAGTTAATGAAGCATCAGAAATGACACAGACAATGTAACCTATTACTTAAGCACCTACTGAGTTACACAGAGAGATATTCTACTGCAATAATGAAAGGCTTGTATAGTGTGGCTGTGGGGAGGACTTTTCCACTAGCGGGAGAGTCTAGGACTAGAGTTCCTCGTCTCAGAATTAAAGGGCGTTCTTTTAGGAAGGAGATGTGAGGAGGAATTTCTTTAGTCATAGGCTGGTGAGGAATATTGGGCACCGTATCTGAGGAAGGACGTGCCGGCTTTGGAGAGGGTCCAGAGGAGGTTGACAACAATGATGCCAGGAATGAGTGGGTTGACAGATGATGAGCGCTTGAGGGCACTGGGCCTGACTTTGTTGGGAGTTTAGAAGGATGAGCGGGGCCCTCATTGAAACGTACAGAGTAGTGAGAGGCCAGGATAGAGTGGCTGTGGAGAGGATGTTTCCACTAGTGGGAGAGTCTAGGACCAGGGGTCACAGCCTCAGAATTAAGGGACATTCCTTTAGGAAGATGAGGAGGAATTTCTTGATTCCGAGGGTGGTGAATCTGTGGAATTCACTGCGGAGGCAAGTCATTTTTTTTTTTTTAAAGCAGAGATTTTGACAGATTATTTTTTTTTAAATCTTTTTTTAATTAATTTTCCATTAGTGTGGGTGTCAAAAGGTTATGGGGAGAAGGCAGGAGAATTGGGGTTAGGAGAGAGAGATAGATCAGCCATGATTGAATGGCGGAGTAGACTTGATGGGCCGAAAGGCCTAATTCTGCTCCTATCACTTATGACCTTATGACAATCGGAGCCAGAAATAGGACAGGATTAATTTTCCCATGATTTACAGGTTGTTTTGTTTTTCCTGTACTGGATGTTACTCCCTCTTCTCCCCTCTCCCATCAGGCAAAGGTACAGAAGTGTGAAAACGCACACCTCCAGATTCAGGGACAGATTCTTCCCAGCTGTTATCAGGCGACTGAACCATCCAACCACAACCAGAGAGCGGTCCTGAACTACTATCTACCTCATTGGTGACCCTCGGACTATCATTGATCGGACTTTGCTGGCTTTACCTTGCACTAAACGTTATTCCCTTATCCTGTATCTGTACACTGTGAATGGCTCGATTGTAATCATGTATTGTCTTTCTGCCGACTGGTTAGCACGCAACAAAAGCTTTTCACTGTACCTCGGTACACGTGACAATAAAATAAACTGAAACTGAAACATTTATCAACATTAAATCCTCTGTTCCATACGTCACCACTGTAGGTTAATGGGAACGGCTTCTCAGACTCCAGATGTACAAACATGGAACTGCAGATGCACAAAAGGACACAAAATGCTGGAGTAACTCAGCGGGTCAGGCAGCATCTGTGGAGAAGATGGATAGGTGACGTTTCACAGAGTGCTGGAGTAACTCCGCGGGTGCAGCAGCATCTATGGAGCTAAGGAAATAGGTAACGTTTCGGGTCGACACCCTTCCGGGTTCTGCTCCTATCACTTATGAACTCATAAAGTTATCAATGACATTCGGGAGTGATGTGAATGTGGAGAGTTTGAGAAAGAACTGCAGATGCTGGAAAAATCGAAGGTGGACAAAAACGCTGGAGAAACTCAGCGGATGAGGCAGCATCTATGGAGCGAGGGATGAAACCGTCACCTATTCCTTCGCTCCATAGATGCTGCCTCGCCCACTGAGTTTCTCCAGCTCTTTTGTCTACCTTCGATTTTTCCAGCATCTGCAGTTCTTTCTCAAACGATTTCTTAAACAAGTGAACGATGAGTAGCTGTTCCTTCAATTTGCTCTGGGCCTTAGTCTGACAATGGAGGAGGCCCAGGACAGGACGGTCAGGTTGGGAATGGGAGGGACCCAGTGCCGGATTTACGTATAAGCTAAACAAGCTATAGCTTAGGGCCTCCACTTTGTAGGGGCCCCCCCGAATAAATTGATGGGCCTCGAGGTCTAGGGGGGGCCTCCGGCCAAGGCAGAACACCTACCGTTCAACTCTGGGCGGCCCCCCTCTCTATCTCTCTCTCTCTCTCCGTCTCCCCCCCGCTATCTGTGTCCGGGCCGCCGGGCTCCGCACGCTCCTCATCCGCCGGCACGGCACGGCAGGCCGCCTCGCACACGCGCACAACCGCGGCCAGCACGTCATCGGCCGCCCTGCGCATGCGCACTGCAACGGCAACTGGTCGGCGCTGGGCACTTTCTCCCTCGCTTTGAATTGTGGGAGATTTGGCCGCCATGACTGTCCGGTCGTTGTGGGCCTCACAAGTGGAACAGCTTAGGGCCTCTCTTCATCTAATTCCGGTACTGGAGGGGGGGAGTTGAAGTGCTGGGCCACTGGAGATTCCAGCTCCGGTTTCAGCCATCCCAGTTCGGACCCCATAGGTCCCGACATACACATTTTGTCCATCCACCCAGACAGCTCAGATTAAAACCACCCCCCAAGGACCGACAGCCTCTGCGGGAGACCAGGGATGTAAGGAATGAAACCAAGTGTGGCAGCGATTACTTTCATAGTGATATTTTATCTCAGTCCGATGGTCATAGAAAAGACCTTCAATTCTCCCATTGAGATAACGGAGTTTTGGATGGATAATTTGAAGAAAGACTGGATAGACTTGGTTTATACTCTCTAGAATTTAGGAGATTGAGAGGGGATCTTATAGAAACTTACAAAATTCTTAAGGGGTTGGACAGGCTAGATGCAGGAAGATTGTTCCCGATGTTAGGGAAGTCCAGGACAAGGGGTCACAGCTAAAGGATAAGGGGGAAATCCTTTAAAACCGAGATGAGAAGAATTTTTTTCACACAGAGAGTGGTGAATCTCTGGAACTCTCTGCCACAGACGGTAGTTGAGGCCAGTTCATTGGCTATATTTAAGAGGGAGTTAGATGTGGCCCTTGTGGCTAAGGGGATCAGGGGGTATGGAGAGAAGGCAGGTACGGGATACTGAGTTGGATGATCAGCCATGATCATATTGAATGGCGGTGCAGGCTCGAAGGGCCGAATGGCCTACTCCTGAACCTATTGTCTATTGGCTGACTGACAGAAGGCAGAAAAACAAGAGTAAGGGATTTTTGTGTGAGAATATGCGTGCCAAACATGGTATCCTTGTTTCGTTCCAACTAGCAGTTAATTCTCAGATGTAAAAGGCTTTCATTTGTGAGCCAACGTGACATTATACTATTAAATTATAGAAACATAGAAACATTCAATGCGATCATGGCTGATCATCCCCAATCAGTACCCCGTTCCTGCCTTCTCCACATATCCCCCGACTCCGCTATCTTTAAGAGCCTGCTAGCTCCCTTGGTTGTCGGAGATGTCGATCACATGGGGCTCTTGGTTCCCAGCGGGGGGCTATCTACAACATCCGCTACCAATACTTCTGTTTAGTTTATTGTTACGTATACCAAGCTTTTTGTTGCGTGCTAACCAGTCAGCGGAAAGACAATACATGATTACAATCGAGGCATTCACAGTGTACAGATACATGATAAGGGGATAACGTTTAGTGCAAGATAATGGCAGCAAAGTCCGATCAAGGATAGTCCGAGGGACATCAAAGCGGTGGATTGTAGTTCAGCACTGTTCTCTGGTTGTGGTGGGATGATTCAGTTGCCTGATAACAGCTGGGAAGAAACTGTCCCTGAATCTGGAGGTGTGCGCTTTTCCACTTCTGTACCTTTTGCCCGATGGAAGAGGGGAGAAGAAGGTGTGACTTGTCCCTGATTATGCTGCTGGCCCTGCCGAGGCAATGTGAGGTATAAATGGAGTAAATGGATGGGAGGTTGGTTTTGTGTGATGGTCTGGGCTGCGGCCACAATGCGCTGCAATGTCTTGTGGAGGTTTCCTGCAGCAACAGGACCATGACAGAGATGGGGAGCAGCATCCGCGATGCATCAACTGCTCCCTGTCCTTGCATCAGGCTGCAGGCCAGTCCATGCAGCTCCAGGGATAACCAGTGCGGGATTGCTGAGTTCCTCCGGCACTTTGAGTGTTGCTCAAGATTCCAGCATCTGCAGTTCCATACGTGATTCGTCCATATGTTATTCCTCTCTTCATTCCTTCCTTAGTTCTCAGCTCTGCCGGACAGCCCCTGCTCAGCTTCACTCTCATCTGATCATTGTGGAGGTTTCTCCAGGGATGCCGTGTGCAACGTTTAGTGTACGAAGGAACTGCAGATGCTGGTTTACAGCGGAGATGGACACAAAAAGCTGGAGTAACTCAGCGGGTCAGACAACATCTCTGGAGAAAAGGAATAGGTGACGTTTCGGGTCGAGACCCTTCCTCAGAAATCAGGAGTCACCCATTCCTTTTCTCCAGAGATGTTGTCTGACCCGCTGAGATACTCCAGTTTTTTGTGTCTATTTTCTGTGCAATGTTTAGTTTAGTTTAGCATATTTTTCTTGCAAATGTTGACTGAGTTTAGAGTTAGAAGACATGCTCCCCGATGTTGGGGGAGTCCAGAGCCAGGGGCCACAGTTTTAAGAATAAGGGGTGGGCCATTTAAGACCGAGATGAGGAAACACTTTTTCACCCAGAGAGTTGTGAATCTGTGGAATTCTCTGCCACAGAAGGCGGTGGAGGCCAATTCACTGGGTGTTTTCAAGAGGGTGTTATATTTAGCTCTTCGGGCTAAAGTAATTAAGGGATATGGGGGGGAAAAAGCAGGAACGGGGTACTGATTTTGGATGATCAGCCATGATCGTATTGAACGGGCTTGGAGGGCCGAATGGCCTACTCTTGCACCTATTTTCAATGATACTATATTTCTATGGGACAAACACAGGCAGGTGGGACTCGCGCAGATGGGATTATATATTCTCTATATATATATATATTATCTATGTGTTTTGTGTTCACAGACCTGATATACTGCATTATTAGTCTGTTCTCAGTACATGCGACAGTGAAGCTCTCTTGACTTTTCCATGTTCTAATTCACTTTTCTTCTTCAGTCAAAATTGCGGTGAGGATTTTCATCGCACTAAGGTCAGTGTTCTGCGCAATCACACGGTCACATTGAGAAGTCTGTGGCCTAGAAATGGTACCGATCCTAGAGTGTGTGCTAAAACAGGTCTTGGTGAAGGACTTGTGCCAGTTACGCCTCTGTCCTCGGCAAAGTGATCATGCATGCAGCAAGTCGTGCAGGCCAGCAAGATGATTCCTTGGCCTCTATTAGAGTCAAGAGCACATACATGCACGGTGGTGCAGCGGTAGAGTTGCTGCCTCACAGCGCAGAGGCACCCAGGTTCAATCCTGACTACGGCTGCTGCCTGTATGGAGTTTGCACGTTCTCCCCGTGACTATAGAAAATAGGTGCAGGAGTAGAGGCCATTCGGCCCTTCGAGCCTGCACCGCCATTCAATATGATCATGGCTGATCATCCAACTCGGTATCCTGTACCTGCCTTCTCTCCATACCCCCTGATCGCTTTAGCCACAAACATAGAAACATAGAAATTAGGTGCAGGAGTAGGCCATTCGGCCCTTCGAGCCAGCACCGCCATTCAATATGATCATGGCTGATCATCCAACTCAGTATCCTGTACCTGCCTTCTCTCCATACCCCCTGATCCCTTTAGCCACAAGGGCCACATCTAACTCCCTCTTAAATATAGCCAATGAACTGTGGGCCTCAACTACCTTCTGTGGCAGAGAATTCCAGAGATTCACCACTCTCTGTGTGAAAAATGTTTTCCTCATCTCGGTCCTAAAAGACTTCCCCCTTATCCTTAAACTGTGTGACCCCTTGTTCTGGACTTCCCCAACATCGGGAACAATCTTCCTGCACGTGGGTTTTCTCCGGGTGCTCCGGTTTCCTCCCACACTCCAAAGACGTGCAGGTTTGTCGGTTAATTGTAAATTGTCGATAATCTGTAGGATAATGCGAGAGTACGGGGGGGGGGGGGTGAAATCGCTGGTCGGCGCGGACTCTGTGGTCCTGTGGCCTGTTTCCGCGCAGTATCTCTAAACTAAACTGAAGTGATGTACAAAGGATGATATCAGTGTTAAGTGTCTGTGGTTTGGACATTACGCTTTGTGTTGTAACTGCAATCCATTATTAAAATATTTGTAGCAGTAAGTTTGGCCTGAAAAAACAGCTCAGAAAAAAACCTCTCAAGTTATTTTGTAATCTGCTGGGAACAATGAACTAATCGATGATAGGTTGCAGAAATGGTTTGTTTTCATAAGTGAACCGCTAATGACCACACTTGGGAGATGATAATCTCTGGGTGTTATAAGACTTGGGACACAATTATAATTTTTTTCCAATTTAATGGTCTTTCACCGTTAAGCCGTGGTAACGTATGCAATTAGGGCCAATTGGCACATGGCAGTTCTGTTTTGACATGATTTGACATTTAGCAGAATTAATTAGTCCGTCAGAGAGTCTGTTAAATTCGTCACATCAGAAATATCGCTTTTTGCTTGTGTTGGAAAATAGACTAGAGTTACCATTTAAAGGCTAGTCTTCTGTCCGCTGGTCCTCATCGACAACGGTGGCGCAGCGGTAGAGTCCCTGCCGCACAGCGCCAGAGACCCGGGTTCGATCCCGACTACGGGTGCTTATCTGTACGGAGTTTGTGCGTTCTCCCCCGTGGGTTTTCCCCGAGATCTTCGGTTTCCTCCCACACTCCAAAGACGTGCAGGTTTGTAGGTTAATTGGCTTAGGCATGTATGTAAAATTATCCCCAGTGTGTGTAAGATGGTGCTAGTGTACGGGGATCACTGGTCGGCGCGGACGCGGTGGGCCGAAGGGCCTGTTTCCACGCTGAATCACTAAATTGAACTAAACTAAATGAATTATTTTACACACCCGTGCAAGTCAATAATATTCAACATGGACAGCACACAAGGTAGAATTTCCATCTGAATGTTATTGATTTTCAAAGAATCACGTATTTTCATGGCGGAGTTCATATTTACGTGATCACCTCTCCCTGACTGTTCGCTGAAACAATTCACAATCCATGTTATTTTGTTCAGAAATGTTTTCCCATCAAAGGACTTACTTTAGACAAGGGGTCGGCAACTTACGGCCCGCGGGCCGGATCCCACCCGTAACCCAAAAGCAGGCGGTTTTTTTTTAACCCCAATTATAGGTATGTTGCAAAGCGTGCCTGAAGTGTCGCTGAAAATCTGTCGCTGCGGGTGTGCGCGATTTTGGCGCCGTTTAGAGGGGGGCGGGTTTAAAATGCGATTTTCTCTAGGCTGTTCAAATCGAAGATGTTCAGCCTAGTTAATTATTAACGAAAAATCGCTGGAAGACCCCGTCGCAAAAGCTATTATTCGTTTTAAAGGCCTCGTATAATAGTTATAGTAGTTTAAAAATCAATCTCTAAACCCGCGACCACTGTCAGCTGTCAGGGTCTCATACAGCAGACAACAGAAGGTAGGCTGCTTATTTTTACATTAAAAAGGGCTTCTTAAGATCCCTTTATACAAAGTTTAATATTGTGAGTAGCTCATTTTGGGCTCATTATATCCCGCAGTATTTTTCTGGGCATTTGAGGGCACAAATCCACCGCAACGTTCTAAACCAGCGCGTTCCCAGGATCCCACTAGAAAGCTGATTTAAAATGGACTTTAATTTACAGCAATTGAACACTAAATTCCTTCCATTTGGCCTATAAATTAATGTAAATGAGATTTAAAAATCATGTTTTATTGTGAATTATTTATGAATATTATTTGGACACTTAAGCTATTTAAAAATGTTAATCATTTATTAAGAAATGGATAGATGTTTAGATCTAGTAATTGAAGTTTGAAATTAGCTACACTTGGGTAACTAACTAATTATATGCTTTAATTTCAGGTCATCCAAGTAAGATTATTTTATATTTGTTTCAGAATGGTTCAATCTACGATAACTGAAAATTTCATTCAGTTCTCTTAATTTTTAAGAAGGTTATGAGCTTTTGACAGCACACGATCACAGCGTTTTTGTTATGTCCATAGAAAATCAATAGGGAACAAGATGCTAATTTCCGAGTATGAAAATGGCCATAACTTTTTAAATACTTGAGATATGAAAGTGAATTAGGTGTCAAATTAAACTTCTTTTTATGCTATATCTGATGGGATAAATTACAGACTTGATTTTTTAAATCTCAAAATTTTGTAACATTGCTACCAATTAGTTTTCGCGACTTGGGTACTACAGCCAGTCCCGGGACACGCATGTGAGGGACCTGGAAACTGCAGAAAACTAATTAAAAAACACGTGGAAACTAATGCAAAAAAACAACAGCAAGTGTCACGCTATGGCGATAGATGTGGCCCACCTTCCGCTCACAGACACGGGTCCTGGCCCCGATGCAGAACAAGGTTGCTGACCCCTGCATAGAATTTAGACTGTGGGGGATACAGAGCGTAAACTGGCCCTTCAGCCCACTGAGTCCGTACTGACCAGCGATTACAACGTAAACTAACACTCTCCCACATAGTCGGGACAATTTCTACAAATTAACATACAAACATGTACTTCTGTGGAGTGTGGGATGAAACCGGAGCACCCGGAGAAAACCCACGCAGTCACAAGGAGAACATGCAAACTCCGTACAGACAGCACCCGTAGTCAGGATCGAACCGGGGTCTCCGGCACTGTGAGGCAGCGATTCTACCGCCGCGCCACCACTTCTGGTTTGTGTTCTTGAACATGAGCAGAGGTTAAGAAAGGACAGATTTGACACGGTGCGTAATTAAAATTTCAATACCTAAGACTCGTAAGCGATCAGCTCCCACCACCACCTCACTCTCCTCCGCAGAAAATAACAACTTTCCGGTATTGGAGTTGACCTCGAACCTCCGCCCTCGAGCTTCCACAGCTTCACTCCCTGCGGAGAAACACAAAACTACCGTGAGGGTCAGGAAACCCAGGAGCGTTGTGGGAAGAATCACGAGCGGCCGACCATTTTGGAGAACATTTCAGGATGGGACCATCCCTCAGATTGATTGTAGATGGGAAAAGAAAGCTGGAAGAGAGGAGGGGCAGGACAAGGCCTGGCTGGTAATAGCAAAAATCCTATAGCAGAGCAGAATTATGAATCTAACCCTATAATCACGCACAAAAAGTTTCACCCGCAATGTCAATTACCCTGCGAGTCGGGTCGGTTCCGGTTACGACAAAATCACCTCAAACACAGCCTGTGAGCCATTTAAAAAGAAATGATTTAAAAAACATTAAAAAAGACAATTACCAGAATCAAATTTAATTCTTGACAAGAAGTTTGAACTGACAGATTTATGAATCTAACCCACACAAACTGTTGCCCCGCAACATTGATTACACTGCGATTCGGGTCGGGTTAGGTAGGCTCAGGTTGCTAAAATGGGCGTGGAAAAATGCCCATGATCCCCTCCATAGCGTACTACACGTCAGTCCATTGCATTTAGCAGGAGTAGCCTATCTTGCTCTGCTATAGGATCTTTGGGTAATAGGGAGATACAGGTGAGGGAGCCGGGGGGGGGGGGGGGGGGGATTTCTGTGACTGCCGGCATCATTGACCGACGTAACCGGTCACCGAAAAAATACGCGCCGTGATGACGTATTGACACGCTGTGTTTTTTCAAGCGCCACATCGTTTATTTTTGTCACTGCTTTGATTTTGAAATGTCCAAAATCTTTTGGCGACCCCGTATACGACGCCAGCAGTCGCCGAAAATAATCGCCAAGTGGGACAGGCCCTTTACAGCGCAGAACCAGGCCCTTAGACCCACCCAGTCCGTACCGGCCAGCAATCCGGTGGGGGGAGAATGGGGTGGGGGGGGGTTGTGGGGGCAGTAGAGGGGGGGGGGGGGGGAACAGGGGGCGGGACAACAGTGGGCGGGACAATGGGGAGAGGGGGGGGAAAGGGGGGGGGAGAGAGATGGGGGGAAGGGGGGAGAAGAAGGGATGAGAAGGGGGATGAGAAGGGGGGGGTGAGAAACGTAGAAACATAGAAATTAGGTGCAGGAGTAGAGGCCATTCGGCCCTTCGAGCCTGCACCGCCATTCAATATGATCATGGCTGATCATCCAACTCAGTATCCCGTCCCTGTCTTCTCTCCATACCCCCTGATCCCCTTAGCCACAAAGGGCCACATGTAACTCCCTCTTAATATAGCCAATGAACTGGCCTCAACTACCCTCTGTGGCAGAGAGTTCCAGAGATTCACCACTCTCTGCGTGAAAAAAGTTCTTCACATCTCGGTTTTAAAGGATTTCCCTCTTATCCTTAAGCTGTGACCCCTTGTCCTGGACTTCCCCAACATCGTGAACAATCTTCCTGCATCTAGCCTGTCCAACCCCTTAAGAATTTTGTAAGTTTCTATAAGATCCCCTCTCAATCTCCTAAATTCTAGAGAGTATAAACCAAGTCTATCCAGTCTTTCTTCATAAGACAGTCCTGACATCCCAGGAATCAATCTGGTGAACCTTCTCTGCACTCCCTCTATGGCAATAATGTCCTTCCTCAGATTTGGAGACCAAAACTGTATGCAATACTCCAGGTGTGGTCTCACCAAGACCCTGTACAACTGCAGTAGAACCTCCCTGCTCCTATACTCAAATCCTTTTGCAATGAAAGCTAACATACCATTCGCTTTCTTTACTGCCTGCTGCACCTGCATGCCTACCTTCAATGACTGGTGTACCATGACATCCAGGTCTCGCTGCATCTCCCCCTTTCCCAATCTGCCACCATTTAGATAATAGTCTGCTTTCCCATTTTTGCCACCAAAATGGATAACCTCACATTTATCCACATTATACTGCATCTGCCAAACATTTGCCCACTCACCCAGCCTATCCAAGTCACCTTGCAGTCTCCCAGCATCCTCCTCACAGCTAACACTGCCCCCCAGCTTAGTGTCATCCGCAAACTTGGAGATATTGCCTTCAATTCCCTCATCCAGATCATTAATATATATTGTAAATAGCTGGGGTCCCAGCACTGAGCCTTGCGGTACCCCACTAGTCACTGCCTGCCATTGTGAAAAGGACCCGTTTACTCCTACTCTTTGCTTCCTGTTTGCCAGCCAGTTCTCTATCCACATCAATACTGAACCCCCAATGCCGTGTGCTTTAAGTTTGTATACTAATCTCTTATGTGGGACCTTGTTGAAAGCCTTCTGGAAGTCCAGATACACCACATCCACTGGTTCTCCCCTATCCACGCTACTAGTTACATCCTCGAAAAATTCTATAAGATTCGTCAGACATGATTTACCTTTCGTAAATCCATGCTGACTTTGTCCAATGATTTCATCACTTTCCAAATGTGCTGCTATCCCATCTTTAATAACTGACTCTAGCAGTTTCCCCACTACCGATGTTAGACTAACGTCTGTAATTCCCCGTTTTCTCTCTCCCTCCCTTCTTAAAAAGTGGGGTTACATTTGCTACCCGCCAATCCTCAGGAACTAAAGAGTTTTGAAAGATTATTACGAATGCATCCACTATTTCTGGAGCTACTTCCTTAAGTACTCTGGGATGCAGCCTATCTGGCCCTATCTGGGAGAAGGGGGGGAGAGAAGCGGGGGGTGAGAAGCGGGGGGGTGAAAGGGGGGGTGAGAAGGGGGGGTGAGAAGGGGGGGGAGGGGGGGGGAGGAGAAGGGGGGAGAGAAGGGGGGGAGAGGAGAGAAGGGGGGTTGAGAAGGGTTGAGAAGGGGGGAGAAGGGGGGGGTGAGAAGTGGGGGTGAGAAGGAGGGGGGAGGAAGGGGGGGGTGAGAAGGGGGGGAGGAGGGGGGGAGGAGAAGGGGGGGAGAGAAGGGGGGGAGAGAGAATGGGAGGGTGAGAAGGGGGGAGCAATGAGGGGAGAAGTGGGGGGGAGAAGGAGGGGGGAGAAGTGGGGGGGAGGAAGGAGAGGGGTAAGAGAAGTGGGGGGGGGAGAAGGAGGGGGAGAAGTGGGCGGGAGAAGGAGGGGGAGAAGTGGGCGGGAGAAGGGGGGGAGAGGGGGGAGACACTTTTAAGAAGCCAGACATCTTTTAATAAGCCAGAGATACACAACTGTGAAGTTCGGCGGACATTTAACATTACCAGTCGGCTATCCTTGGTTCTGAAAACTCGTGCTTACGTTTTTTTCCCTCCCAATGGCGACCCCACTACAACTGCGCCTACGACTACAAGATTATCGATTTTCTCCATGGCGACCAATGGAAACATTTGCTGGGGGCCATGCTGAGGCCGCGACTAGTTCCCAGAATGCGGAACTCCTCGTGACCACGAAGAAATTCTCGCCGGAGACCACCAACGAAGATGAGGTGACCATGAGGCAAGCGCAGAGTCTCCTGCACTCGCCTAAAAAGTTGCCTTTGGTGGGACAGGCCCTTAACACTTTCCTACACACACTGGGGACAATTTTTTTACATTTATACCAAGCCAAATAACCTACAAACCTGCACGTCTTTGGAGTGTGGGAGGAAACCGAAGATCTCGGAGAAAACCCACGCAGGTCACGGGGAGAACGTGCAAACTCCGTACAGACAGCGCCCGCAGTCGGGATGGAACCCGGGTCTCCGGCGCTGGATTCGCTGTAAGGCAGCAACTCTACCGCTGCGCCACCATACAGCACATGAACATAGAACAGTACAGCACAGGAATAGACCCTTCAGCCCACAATCTCTGTACCAAACATGATGCATGTGTGGAGGATGTTTCCACTGGTGGGAGAGTCTGCGATCAGACATCAAAGCCTCAGAATTAAATATCGTCAGAGGGTGGTGAATCTGTGGAATTCATTGCCACAGAAGGCTGTGGAGACCAAGTCATTGGATATTTTTAAGGTGAAGATTGATAGACTCTTGATTAGTACGGGTGTCAGGGACTATGGGGAGAAGGCAGGAGAATGGGGTTGAGAGGGAAAGATAGATCAGCCATGATTGTACGGTCAGCATGAACATGGTGGGCCGAAGGGCCTGTTTCCGTGCTGTATCTCTAAAATAAACTGTGCCTGGTAGAATAGATGGTATTGGTATTGATAGACAAAGAGCTGACATACAGCACAGAAACAGGCCCTTCGGCCCAACTTGCCCATACTGGCCAACATGTCCCAGCTACTCTAGTCCCACCTGCCTGCATTTGGCCCATATTCCTCCAGACATGTCCTATACATGTACCTGTCTAACTGTTTCTTAAATGTTGCAATAGTTCCAGTCTCCACTACCTCCTCTGGCAGCTTGTTCAACACATAATAGACAATAGACAATAGGTGCAGGAGTAGGCCGTTCGGCCCTTCGAGTCAGCAGAGCCATTCAATGTGATCATGGCTGGTCATCCCCAATCAGTACCCGTTCCTGCCATCTCCCCATATCCCCCCGACTCCGTTATCTTTAAGAGCCCTATCTAACTCTCTCTTGAAAGTATCCAGAGAACTGGCCTCCACTGCCCTCTGAGGCAGAGAATTCCACAGACTCACAACTCTCTGTGAGAAAAAGTGTTTCCTCATCTCCGTTCTAAATGGCCGACCCCTTATTCTTAAACTGTGGCCCCTGATTCTGGACCAGGGGCCACACCCTTTGTGTGAAACATAGAAACATAGAAATTAGGTGCAGGAGTAGGCCATTCGGCCCTTCGAGCCTGCACCGCCATTCAATATGATCATGGCTGATCATCCAACTCAGTAACCCGTACCTGCCTTCTGTCCATACCCCCTGATCCGCTTAGCCACAAGGGCCACATCTAACTCCCTCTTAAATATAGCCAATGAACTGGCCTCAACTACCCTCTGTGGCAGAGAGTTCCAGAGATTCACCACTCTCTGTGTGAAAACAGTTCTTCTCATCTCGGTTTTAAAGGATTTCCCACTTATCCTTAAGCTGTGACCCCTTGTCCTGGACTTCCCTAACATCGGGAACAATCTTCCTGCATCTAGCCTGTCCAACCCCTTAAGAATTTTGTAGGTTTCTATAAGATCCCCTCTCAATCTCCTAAATTCTAGAAAGTATAAACCAAGTCTATCCAGTCTTTCTTCATAAGACAGTCCTGACATCCCAGGAATCAGTCTGGTGAACCGTCTCTGCACTCCCTCTATGGCAATAATGTCCTTCCTCAGATTTGGAGACCAAAACTGTACGCACTACTCCAGGTGTGGTCTCGCCAAGACCCTGTACAACTGCAGTAGAACCTCCCTGCTCCTATACTCAAATCCTTTTGCAATGAAAGCTAACATACCATTCGCTTTCTTTACTGCCTGCTGCACCTGCATGCCTACCTTCAATGACTGGTGTACCATGACACCCAGGTCTCGCTGCATCTCCCCCTTTCCCAATCGGCCACCATTTAGATAATAGTCTGCTTTCCCGTTTTTGCCACCAAAATGGATAACCTCACATTTATCCACATTATACTGCATCTGCCAAACATTTGCCCACTCACCCAGCCTGTCCAAGTCACCTTGCAGTCTCCTAGCATCCTCCTCACAGCTAACACTGCCCCCCAGCTTAGTGTCATCAGCAAACTTGGAGATATTGCCTTCAATTCCCTCATCCAGATCATTAATATATATTGTAAATAGCTGGGGTCCCAGCACTGAGCCTTGCGGTACCCCACTAGTCACTGCCTGCCATTGTGAAAAGGACCCGTTTACTCCTACTCTTTGCTTCCTGTTTGCCAGCCAGTTCTCTATCCACATCAATATTGAACCCCCAATGCCGTGTACTTTAAATTTGTATACTAAACGGGTCAAGCAGCATCTCTGGAGAATTCTGGACAGATATTGGTGCAGATGTTGGCTTATTGGCTACACTCCAGCACCATCTTACCAGAGGGAGGCTCAAGGTTCATAAGGTCATAAGAGATAGAAGCAGAATTAGGCCACTCGGCCCATCACGTCTACTCCGCCATTCAATCATGGCTGATCTATCTCTCCCATCTAACCACATTCTCCTGCCTTCTCCCCATAACCCTTGACTCCCGTACTAATCAAGAATCTATCTATCTCTGCCTTAAAAATATCCACTGACTTGGCCTCCACAGCCTTCTGTGGCAATGAATTTGACAGATTCACCACCCTCTGACGAAAGAAATTCCTCCTCATCTCCTTCCTAAAAGAAGGGTCCTTTAATTCTGAGGCTGTGACCTCTAGTCCTAGACTCTCCCACTAGTGGAAACATCCTCTCCACATCCACTCTATCCAAGCCTTTCACTGTTCTGTACGTTTCAATGAGGTCCCCCCCCCCTCATTTTTCTGATCCCCAGCGAGTACAGGCCCAGTGCCGACAAACGCTCATCATATGTTAACCCACTCATTCCTGGTAAGAGTTTGTTACAGCTTACCTGTGTTTAATTGGGTGACAGTCTGATCTTCACTATTGCGGATGCTTACTGTAACATTCTGGGATGACTGCAGGTAAAGGGAACTATCCTACAAAAACAAAATCAGAAAACATATAATTAGGTACGTCCCTCCATGTTTCAAAGCAGCATGGTCTATTATGGCTGCAATATTCATGGGTGTTGCAGACACATAGAACTGCAGATTCTATAGACAATAGACAATAGGTGCAGGAGTAGGCAATTCGGCCCTTCGAGCCAGCACCGCCATTCAATGTGATCATGGCTGATCATCCCCAATCAGTACCCCGTTCCTGCCTTCTCCCCATATTCCCTGACTCCGCTATCTTTAAGAGCCCTATCCAGCTCTCTCATGAAAGCATCCAGAGAAAGTTTGGATCACCTATGGGATTTTTTTTCTATTACAAATCTCAAATTGTGGAGTACAGAGGCTAATAAATAAATGCTGGGTCTTTGTCCCAAACATTATGGAGGGCACTGCAGGTGGCAACCATGATCTTAAGATGGATTCCAGTATCAATACTGTTGTTTTCAGTGATAAATAACCTAGAGCGCTTGCCATGTTTGTTCATTCCACTAAATGAGAACAACACATTTATGCCTCTCGTTACACATCTGTGTCACAGGGTAGGTGTTGGTGATCAACAGACAGACCCTACTGTTAACACTGAGGTAAACCATGGAAGAACCATGTGGAATCAGAGGCCATGCTTCATTGTTCTGGTATAAAAGGTGTCCTGCAATCGTGCTTAATGAACAACAAACAGCACTCGTTTGGCTGCGGACACAAGGAAGTAGGTATGTTGCAAAACCTACCTGAATCGTCGATGAGAATCTGCCCCAGCCCGTGTGCGCGATTTTGGCGCTGTTTAGAGGGGGCGGGTTTAAAACGCGATTTTTACTAGGCTGTTCCAATCGAAGATGTTCAGCCTAGTAAATCATTAACGAAAAATCGCTGAAAGACCCCGTCGCAAAAGGTATTATTAGTTTTATAGGCCTCGAATAATAGTTATAATAGTTTTAAAATCACTCTCTCAACCCGCGACCTCTCGCAGCCCCAGGGTTTTGTAAAGCAAACAATTAAAGGTATGTACCTTATTTTTACATTAAAAGGGGCTTCTTAAGACCCCTTTATACAAAGTTTACTATACCGAGTAGTTCATTTTGGGCTCTTTATATCCCGCAGTATTTTTCTGGGCATTTGAGGGCACAAATCTACCGCAATGTGAACGTTCTAAACCAGCGCGTTCACAGGAACCCACTAGAAAGCTGATTTAAAATGGACTTTAATTTACAGCAATTGAATACTAAATTCCTTCCATTTGGCCTATAAATTGATGTAAATGAGATTTAAAAATCATGTTTTATTGTGAATTATTTGTGAATATTATTTGGACACTTAGGCTATTTAAAAATGTTAATCATTTATTAAGAAATAGATAGATGTTTAGATCTAGTAATTGAAGTTTGAAATTAGCTACAATTGGGTAACTACACTAATTATATGCTTTAATTTCAGGTCATCCAAGTAAGATTATTTTATAATTGTTTCAGAATGGTTCAATCTATGATAACTGAAAATTTCATTCAGTTCTCTTAATTTTTAAGAAGGTTATGGGCTATTTGACTGTCCATGATCACAGCTTTTTTGTTATGTCCATAGAAAATCAATAGGGAACAAGATGCTAATTTCCGAGTATGAAAATGGCCATAACTTTTTTATCACTGTGAATTAGGTGTCAAATTAAACTTCGTTTTTATGTTTTATCTGATGGGATAAATTGCAGGCTTGATTTTTTAAATCTCAAAATTTTGTAACATTGCTACAAGGAAGCGGGTAGTGCTGCTGCTTCATCGTGCCTCGGAACCGGGTTCGATCCTGACCTCGGGTGCTGCCTGTGTGGAGTTTGCGTGTTCCCCCTGTGACTGCGTGGGTTTCCTCCAGGTTCTCTGGTTTCCTCCCACATTCCAAAGCCGTGCGGGTTTGTAGGTTAATCGGCCCCTCTGTACATTGCCCCCTAGTGGTAGAGAGCGGATGAGAAAGTGGGACATTATAGAGCTATGATCGATGGTGGGCTTAGGTAGTTTCTGCAACACTGCCCGACACACACTAGGGACAATTACTTTTAACATTTATACAATTATATCGAGCCAATTAACCTACAATGTGGATAAATGTGAGGTTATCCATTTTGGTGGCAAAAACAGGAAAGCAGACTATTATCTAAATGGTGGCCGACTAGGAAAAGGGGAGATGCAGCGAGACCTGGGTGTCATGGCACACCAGTCATTGAAAGTAGGCATGCAGGTGCAGCAGGCAGTGAAGAAAGCGAATGGTATGTTAGCTTTCATAGCAAAAGGATTTGAGTATAGGAGCAGGGAGGTTCTACTACAGTTGTACAGGGTCTTGGTGAGACCACACCTGGAGTATTGCGTACAGTTTTGGTCTCCAAATCTGAGGAAGGACATTATTGCCATAGAGGGAGTGCAGAGAAGGTACACCTGACTGATTCCTGGGATGTCTGGACTGTCTTGTGAAGAAAGACTGGATAGACTTGGTTTATACTCTCTAGAATTTAGGAGATTGAGAGGGGATCTTATAGAAACTTACAAAATTCTTAAGGGGTTGGACAGGCTAGATGCAGGAAGATTGCTCCCGATGTTGGGGAAGTCCAGGAGAAGGGGTCACAGCTTAAGGATAAGGGGGAAATCCTTTAAAACCGAGATGAGAAGAACTTTTTTCACACAGAGAGTGGTGAATCTCTAGAACTCTCTGCCACAGAGGGTAGTCGAGGCCAGTTCATTGGTTATATTTAAGAGGGAGTTAGATGTGGCCCTTGTGGCTAAGGGGATCAGAGGGTATGGAGAGAAGGCAGGTATGGGATACTGAGTTGGATGATCAGCCATGATCATATTGAATGGCGGTGCAGGCTCGAAGGGCCGAGTGGCCTACTCCTGCACCTAATTTCTATGTTTCTATGTTTCTAAACCTGTACGACTTTGGGATGTGGGAGGAAACCAGAGCACCTGTAGAAAACCCACGTGGTCACAGGGAGAACGTGCAAACTCCATGCGAACAGCACCCGTAGTCAGGATCGAACCCGGGTCTCTGGCGCCGTAAGGCAGCAACTCTACCGCTGCGCCACCTCGCCGGCCCAGTGGCTGGACTTCAGACAGAAGATAGAAATGTTTCATGTAGTATTATTGTGAAATATCATCAATGAGTTCTTGTGAATATTAAAACATTATTTAAAAGGTTAACCTTCCCCGTGAAGCGCACAGTTTCAAAACTGCCCTCAGGAACTCTGTGAAAAAAGTTCTTGGTGCTTTTGATAATAATTCACCAATTAAATGATAGTCAGCTCGTCATTAGCAACCAGTTGATCTCCAAAAATAGAGAAAATTGAGTTGGATGACTTAATGAATTTGTACATTCATTGACAATTTATGTTTGAGACACCCCAGCGGTATGAACGTTGACTTCTCTAACTTCAGATAGCCCTTGCTTTCCCTCTCTCTCCATCCCCTCCCCCTTCCCAGTTCTCCCACCAGTCTTAAGGCCCTGTCCCACTATACGAGTTTACCCAAGAGCTCTCCCGAGTTTAAAAAAAAAATCAAACTCGTGGTAAGTACGTAGAATGTACGTAGCGGGTACGTCGGAGCTCGGGTCGTCTCTTAGCGGTTCGTAACGCTAACGGCAGGTACTCGGGAAACGCAGTAGGTTCGTAAAGATATTTCAACAAGTTGAAAAATGTCCACGAGAGCCCCGAGTACCTACGAACGGCTATTACCGTAAATCTCCGAGTTCGAATCAGGAGAAACTCGGAAGAACTCTTGAATTACCTCGTACAGTGGGACAGGCCCTTTACTGTCTCCGACTACATTCTATCTAAGTCCCGTCCCCTCCCCTGACATCAGCCTGAAGAAGGGTCTCAACACGAAACGTCGCCCATTCCTTCTCTCCAGAGATGCTGCCTGTCACGCTGAGTTACTCCAGCATTTTGTGTCTACCATCTCCATAGAAATTCTTTAAAGGCACGATTTGTGATTAGGCTTCTTATCGTGCTAACATCATTCCCGTTCACTTTGTGCAAAGATACACGTTAGACAATTTTTGGAAGAAGGAACTGCAGATGCTGGAAAAATCGAAAGTAGACGAAAAATGCTGGAGAAACTCAGCGGGTGAGGCAGCGTCTATGGAGCGAAGGAATGGGTGACGTTTTGGGTCGAGACCTTTCTTCAGACTGATGTGGGGGTGGGGGGAGTGGGGTGGAAGAAGAAAGGAAGAGGCGGAGACAGTGGGCTGTGGGAGAGCTGGGAAGGGGATGGGAAGGAGGGAGAAAGCAGGGACTACCTGAGATTGGAGAAGTCAATGTTCATACCACTGGGGTGTAAACTACCCAAGCAAAATATGAGGTGCTGCTCCTCCGATTAGGCAACTTCATACTTATAAAGACACTGCAGATGCTGGATATCTGAGATAAAATACTCAAATGGTGAGGAATTTTCTGTTTAGATTCTGCTGAGTTACTCAAGCATTTTGTGTCCTTTTGTACCGTCTAGTTTAGATTAGTTTGTTGTCCAAGTGCACCAAAGTACAGTGAAAAGCATTTGTTGTGTGCTAACCAGTCAGTGGAAAGACAATACAATGTACAGATCCATGATAAAGGGAATAGACTGCAGACAATAGACAATAGGTGCAGGAGTAGGCCATTCAGCCCTTCGCGTCAGCACCGCCATTCAATGTGATCATGGCTGATCATCCACAATCAGTACCCCATTCCTGCCGTCTCCCCATATCCCTTGACACCGCTACTTTTAAGAGCCCTATCTAGCTCTCTCTTGAAAGCATCCAGAGAACCTGCCTCCAGCTACCTCTGAGGCAGAGAATTCCACAGACTCACAACTCTCTGTGAGAAAAAGTGTTTCCGCGTCTCTGTTCTAAATGGCTTACTCCTTATTCTTAAACTGTGTGCCCCCTGGTTCTGGACTCCCCCAACATCGGGAACATGCTTCCTGCCTCTAGCGTGTCCAAGCCCTTAACAATCTTATATGTTTCAATGAGATGTCCTCTCATCCTTCTAAACTCCAGAGTGTACAAGCCCAGCTGCTCCATTCTCTCAGCATATGACAGTCCCGCCATCCCAGGAATTAACCTTGTAAACCTACGCTGCACTCCCTCAATAGGGAGGAATAAGATGTATAACGTCTAGTGCAAGATAAAGTCCAGTAAAGTCCGATCAAAGATAGGCCCAGGGTCACCAATGAGGTAGATAGTAGCTCAGGACTGCTCTCTAGTTGTGGTAGGATGTTTCAGTTGCCTGATAACAGCTGGGAAGAAACTGTTCCTGAATCCGGGAGCTATGTGTTTACACACTTTGTTTAAATTTTGTTTTATGTTCTGGCTAATATCAGCTGGACTGCCAATTGACATCTTGTACTCCTGGGCTTGCTGTCGCACCAGGTGGCGGCACGGTGGCGCAGCGGTAGAGTTGCTGCCTCACAGCACCGGAGACCCGGGTTCGATCCCGACCATGAGCGCTGCCCATACGCAGTTTGTACGTTCTCCCCGTGACCACCGTGGGTTTTCTCCAAGATCTTCGGTTTCCTTCCACACTCCAAAGACGTGCAGGTTTGTAAGTTAATTGGCTTTGGTATAAGTGTAAATTGTCCACAGTGTGTGTGTGTAGGACAGTGTGAGTGTGTGGGGATCGCTGGGTTAGCACGGACTCATTGGGCTGAAGGTACACAAAATTGCTGGAGAAACTCAGCGGGTGCAGCAGCATCTATGGAGCGAAGGAAATAGGCGACGCTTCGGGCCGAAACCCTTCTTCAGACTGATGGGGGGTGGGGGGGGGAGAAGGAAGGAAAAGGGGAGGAGGAGGAGCCCGAGGGCGGGCGGATAGGAGGGTGGGAGGAGACAGCTCGAGGGTTAAGGAAGGGGAGGAGACAGCACGGGCTAGCAAAATTGGGAGAATTCAACGTTAATGCCATTCGGACGCAAGGTCCGACGACGGAATATGAGATGCTGTTCCTCCAATTTCCGGTGTTGCTCACTCTGGCAATGGAGGAGACCCAGGACAGAGAGGTCGGATTGGGAATGGGAGGGGGAGTTGAAGTGCTGAGCCACCGGGAGGTCAGGTTGGTTATTGCGGACTGAGCGGAGGTGTTCGGCGAAACGATCGCCCAACCTACGCTTAGTCTCCCCGATGTAAATCAGCTGACATCTAGAGCAGAGGATGCAGTAGATGAGGTTGGGGGAGATACAGGTGAACCTTTGTCGCACCTGGAACGACTGCTTGGGTCCTTGAATGGAGTCGAGGGGGGAGGTGAAGGGACAGGTGTTGCATTTCTTGCGGTTGCAACGGAAAGTGCCCGGGGAGTGGGTGGTACGGGAGGGAAGGGAAGAATTGACAAGGGAGTTGCGGAGGGAGCGGTCTTTGCAGAAGGCAGACATGGGGGGAGATGGGAAGATGTGGCGAGTGGCGGGGTCACGTTGGAGGTGGCGGAAATGGCGGAGGATTATGTGTTGTATTTGCCGGCTGGTGGGGTGAAAGGTGAGGACCAGAGGGACTCTGCCCTTGTTGCGAGTGCGGGGATGGGGAGAGAGAGCAGTGTTACGGGACATGGATGAGACCCTGTTGTGAGCCTCATCAATGGTGGCGGAGGTTAATCCCCGTTCCCTGAAGAACGAGGACATTTCTGATGCCCTGGTATGGAACGTCTGAAGGGCCTGTTTTCTTGCCGCATTTCTAAACTAAACTATCTCTGGTCAGCCATAGGTGAAATGGTGGGAACAGATGGTGAAGTAAAGAATGGTTACAGCGTGGTATCATTCCAGTGTTGAACAGGCAATTTAAAATTATCTGGAGACAACAGTTTGATAGGTTTGAGCAGGAACGAGTCCAAGTGACTGGAACCAGCTGCCTGCACAGCGATGATCATTAGCAGGATCAGGACACGCCAGACTAGTAAACATAGGATTGAAAACGCACACAATAACCTCCGCTCGGTTCGCAATAGCCAACCTGATCTCCCGGTGGCTCAGCACTTCAACTCCCCCTCCCATTCCAAATCCAACCTTTCTGTCCTGGGCCTCCTCCATGGCCAGAGTGAGTCCCACCGCAAATTGGAGAACATTGACTTTTCCAATTTCAGGTAGTCCTTGCTTTCTCCCTCCTTCCTCTCCCCTCCCCAGCTCTCCCACAGCCCACTGTCTCCGCCTCTTCCTTTCTTCTTCCCGCCCCCCCCCCCCTCCATTAGTCTGAAAAAGGGTCTCGACCCGAAACGTCAACTATTCCTTTGCTCCATAGATGCTGCCTCACCCGCTGAGTTTCTCCAGCATTTTTATCTACCTTTGATTTTTCCAGCCTCTGCAGTTCTTTCTTAAACAAATGAAATGTAGAATGGTTCATTGCAAGAATTAATAAATAACTAAATAAATAGATTGATTGATGATACATTTTTGTGATACATTATATAAATTCTTTGTTTTGCATTCCCAAGGTGTGAAAACAGTCACCACCTAAAGGGCACTGAAAAATATTTTATTTTACACAAATCATTTTTAACAAACATTCTATTTGGGGTCCTACTTTGTCCCGTACCCCCCCCCCCCCCCCCCCCCCCCCCCCCCCCCCCCCCCCCCCCCCCCCCCCCCCCCCCCCCCCCCCCCCCCCCCCCCCCCCCTCCCCGTGCCAGATCCTCCTTCGAGATGGATTTTTTAAAATCTTTAAATCATTTCAGGAACCTGCTGAACACTCCAGATGTTGCTGATGTAGGAGCTAGATTCTTTTCACATTGAAGATGAATTCACAGACTATAAATTCCTCCACCGGCTCCAAATGCCATCTGAAACACGACATTAACTCTCACGGAAATGAATAAAAAGAACATCCACTAATTGTCTTGTTATGTTATATTAAGTGGTGCAATACTGACGGAGCGTAACAGTTTTAAAAAGAAAACAGACAACAGCAAGTCGTTGAAACATTCACCAGATAAAAATTTTGTGGGGTTTTATTTACACAGTAGGTGGCGGGTGCTTGGAACATGCTCAATAGTGCCAATTCAATAGACAATAGACAATAGGTGCAGGAGTAGGCCATTCGGCCCTTCGAGCCTGCACCGCAATTCAATGTGATCATGGCTGATCATCCAACTCAGTATCCTGTACCTGCCTTCTCTCCATACCCCCTGATCCCTTTAGCCACAAGGGCCACATCTAACTCCCTCTTAAATATAGCCAATGAACTGGCCTCAATTCCACAGATTCACCACTCTGTGTAAAAAATGATTTTCTCATCTCGGTCCTAAAAGACTTCCCTCTTATCCTTAAACTGTGACCCCTAGTTCTGGACTTCCCCAACATCGGGAATAATCTTCCTGCATCTAGCCTGTCCAACCCCTTAGGAATTTTGTAAGTTTCTATAAGATTCCCCCCTCAATCTTCTGAATTCCAGCGAGTACAAGCCGAGTCTATCCAGTCATTCTTCATATGAAAGTCCTGCCATCCCAGGAATTAGTCTGGTGAACTTTCTCTGTACTCCCTCTATGGCAGGAATGTATTTCCTCAGATTAGGAGACCAAAACTGAACGCAATACTCCAGGTGTGGTCTCACCAAGACCCTGTACAACTGTAGTAGAACCTCCCTGCTCCTATACTCAAATCCTTTTGCTATGAATGCTAACATACCATTTGCTTTCTTCACTGCCTGCTGCACCTGCATTCCTACTTTCAATGACTGGTGTACCATGACACCCAGGTCTCGCTGCATCTCCCCTTTTCCTAATCGGCCACCATTCAGATAATAGTCTACTTTCCTGTTTTTGCCACCAAAGTGGATAACCTCACATTTATCCACATTATACTGCATCTGCCATGCATTTGCCCACTCACCCAACCTATCCAAGTCACCTTGCAGCCTCCTAGCATCTACCTCACAGCTAACACTGCCCTCCAGCTTCGTGTCATCCGCAAACTTGGAGATGTTGCATTCAATTCCCTCATCCAGATCATTAATATATATTGTAAATAGCTGGGGTCCCAGCACTGAGCCTTGCGGTACCCCACTAGTCACTGCCTGCCATTCTGAAAAGGGCCCGTTTACTCCTACTCTTTGCTTCCTGTCTGCCAGACAGTTCTCTATCCACATCAATACTGAACCCCCAATACCGTGTGCTCTAAGTTTGTATACTAATCTCTTATGTGGGACCTTGTCGAAAGCCTTCTGAAAGTCCAGATAGAACACATCCACTGGTTCTCCCTTATCCACTCTACTAGTTACATCCTCGAAAAATTCTATGAGATTCGTCAGACATGATTTACCTTTCATAAATCCATGCTGACTTTGCCCAATGAATTCACCACTTTTCAAATGTGCTGCTATCCCATCTTTAATAACTGATTCTAGCAGTTTCCCCACTACCAACATTAGACTAACTGGTCTGTAATTCCCCGTTTTCTCTCTCCCTCCCTTTTTAAAAAGTGGGGTTACATTAGCTATCCTCCAATCCTCTGGAACTACTCCAGAATCTAAAGAGTTTAGAAAAATTACTAATGCATCCACTATTTCTGGGGCTACTTTCTTAAGTACTCTGGGATGCAACTTATCTGGCCCTGGGGATTTATCGGCCTTTAATCCATTCAATTTACCTAACACCACTTCCCAACTAACCTGGATTTCACTCAGTTCCTCCATCTCATTTAACCCCCGGTCCCTTGCTATTTCCGGCAGATTGTTTATGTCTTCCTTAGTGAAGACAGAACCAAAGTAGTTATTCAATTGGTCTGCCATGTCCTTGTTCCCCACGATCAATTCGCATGTTTTTGACTGCAAGGGACCTACATTTGTTTTAACTAATCTTTTCCTCTTCACATATCTATAAAACCTTTTGCAGTCAGTTTTTATGTTCCCTGCCAGTTTTCTTTCATAATCTATTTTCCCTTTTCTAATTAAGCCTTTTGTCCTCTTCTGCTGGACTCTGAATTTCTCCCAGTCCTCTGGTAGGCTGCTTGTTCTGGCTAATTTGTATGCTTCATCTTTTGTTTTGATACTATCCCTGATTTCCCTTGTTATCCACGGATGCACTACCTTCCCTGATTTATTCTTTTGCCAAACTGGGATGAACACTTGTTGTAGCTGCTGCTGCTGCTGCTGCTGCACTCCATGGGCTGCACTACGTCGGGACGGGGTGAGGCGTGGCCAGACGCGACGCTCCGACCCGACAGTCCCCTCGACCCGAGTAGTAGCGGTCAAATACGGGACAAGGGCGGTCCCGTACGGGACAAACCAATTTAGCCCAATATAAGGGGTGTCCCGGCTAATATGGGACAGTTGGCGACCCTAGTCACCCCCCCAACAGATCATCTGGATGGAGGCAACAGAGAACTGGACAAACCTGGTGCACAAAACCCAACCCATTCCCAAAACAGGGAACTTGTTTAAACCGAAGATAGACACCAAGAGCTGGATAACTCAGCGGGTCAGGCAGCATCTCTGGAGAGAAGGAATAGGTGACTTTTCGGGTCGAGACCCTTCTTCAGACTGGAAATACTTCAACCTACGGATAGTTTGAGCAGATGGTAAAAGCCTCTAAAAACGGTGATTGCCACAATCTTTTGGTTGCTCAGTGTCATTTAAAACATGCTAATCTTTAAACATATTTATGGAGAAATATTATAATGCTGGAAAGAGTACAGTGAAGATTTACAAGGATGCTTTAGGGAGAGATTGGACTGGCTGAGACTTCACTTTTAGTTTCGGTTGGTTTAGAGATATTGCATGGAGCCGGCGCTGACCAGTGGTCCCCGCACACTAACACTATCCTACACGCAGAAGGGACAACTTACATTTATACCAAGCCAACTAACCTACAAACCTGTACGTCTTTGGAGTGTGGGAGGAAACCGGAGCATCTGGAGAAAACCCACGCAGGTCTCAGGGAGAACGCACGACATCGGTACAGACAGCACCCGTAGTCGGGATTGAACCCGGGTCTCTGGCGCTGTGAGGCAGCAACTCCACCGTTGCGCCACCGTGACTGCCCTTTCAGACAGCACCCGTAGTCGGGATCGAACCCGGGTCTCCGGCGTTGGATTCGCTGTAAGGCAGCAACTCTACCGCTGCGCCATCGTGCCGCCTCTGTTACTGAAGAGTCACGCAGATAGACTCCGTCTGTCAGTCACGTCAGGAAAACGGGAGGTGCTCCAAACATTGCCACCTCTCCGGCATTGTCACCAAAGGGACTTCCCTTCCTGATGAGCAGATGGCTCATACTGGGGGCTGCAATAGATGATATTGTTGAGAAGCCCAGATTAATTTGGAAGATGGCACTGGATATGTGGTGGCAGCTGGTCTCCTAGATGCCTAATTTAATTTTCATTTACTCCTAAGAGTATTCCCAAAAGTTCTACACACACGCAATGAATCAAATTTTACTTCCATCATTTTAAAGGTGGCTTTAAATTCAATGTTGGAGAGAATCTCAGCCAGTTCCTTACACTGCAGCAATAAGATTAGATTGAAGGTAGAAACAAAGAACTGCAGGTGCTGGTTTACAAAACAGAACACAAAGTGCTGGAGTAACTCAGCGGGTCAGGCAGCATCTGCCTGATCAGCCATGCTTTAGTGGCGGAGTAGACTCATTGACGCAATTCTTTGGCTGTGGAGGCCAAGTCAATGGATATTTGTAAGGCGGAGATAGAATAATGTAGTGTGACAGAGGTTCACCTGCATCTCCTCCAACCTCATCTATTGCATCCACTGCTCTAGATGTCAGCAGATCTATATCCGTGAGACCTCCCGGTGGCTCAGCACTTCAACTCCCCCTCCCACTCTGTATCCGACCTCTCTGTCCTGGGTCTCCTCCTCCATGGCCAGAGCGAGCAACACCGGAAATTGGAGGAACAGCACCTCATATTCCGCTTGGGGAGTCTGCATCCTGGGGGCATGAACATTGAATTCTCCCAATTTTGTTAGTCCTTGCTGTCTCCTCCCATCCCTCAGCCCTCGGGCTCCTCCTCCTCCTTTTTCCTTTCTTCTCCCCGCCACCCCCCCCACCCCCCATCAGTCTGAAGAAGGGTTTTGGCCCAAAACTTTGCCTATTTCCTTTGCTCCATAGATGCTGCTGCACCCGCTGAGTTTCTCTAGTTTTGTGTACCGGGGAGTAGACATGATATGCCGAATGGACTAATTCTGCTCCTATCACTTATGAGACTCGATGGGCTGAATGCCACCCCAGTAAATATGTCGTAGAATTATTCCGAGTCGCGTTCTATGTCTTCTGAAGTTCTTCCACGTTATTCTAAAGCTGTGGGTCTGGCGACTTTCAAAGCCAAATCTGGAAGGAGAATTAAAAGGGTTTCCATTTGGAAAGACTGTAATGAAAACTAGGACTGGTCACCAGAGGCTAATATTTGGGCATCACACAAGAGGTTTGTGCAAATCACGGGATGTTTCTTTTCCCTTGCCGATTTCTTCGGAAATGATAACCACCTGTTTTCACGCAACAACTTCCACGATGAAAATCAATATGCGGAGAAAATGGTGTGAAAACACAAACTATTCCAGCCGCCACTTGTAAAATTGGAGGAGTGGTCTTGCGGTGTTATGCCCCCGTCCCACTTAGGAAACCTGAACGGAAACCTCTGGAGACTTTGCGCCCCACCCACGGGTTCTGTGCGGTTTCCGTGCAGTTCCCGGAGGTTTTTGACAGTCTCCCTACCTGCTTCCACTGCACCTGCAACCTCCGGGAACCGCACGGAAACCTTGGGTGGGGCGCAAAGTCTCCAGAGGTTTCCGTTCAGGTTTCCTAAGTGGGACAGGGGCATTAAATGGTGAAGGAAGGAACTGCAGGTTCTGGTTTACACCGAAGATAGACACAAGATGCTGGAATAACTCAGCGGGTCTTTGGAGAGAAGGAATGGGTGATGTTTCTGAAGAAGGGTCTCGACCATAAACATCACCCATTCCTTCTCTCTAGAGATGCTGCCCGTCCCGCTGAGTTACTCCAGCATTTTGTGTCTATCTTTGGTGTAAACCTGCATCTGCAGTTCCTTCCTACATAGATGAGTACAGCTAACCGAGCGGAGGTGTTGGGCGAAGCGATCGCCAAGCCTGCGCTTGGTCTCACCGATGTAGAGCAGCTGACATCTAGAGCAGCGGATGCAGTAGATGAGGTTGGAGGAGGTGCAGGTGAACCTCTGTCGCACCTGGAACGACTGCTTGGGTCCTTGAATGGAGTCGAGGGAGGAGGTAAAGCGACAAGTGTAGCGTCTCTGTAGTGGTTGCAAGGGAAAGTGCCCGGGGAGGGGGTGGTTTGGGTGGGAAGGGACAAATTGACCAGGGAGTTCCGGAGGGAGCGGTCTCTGCGGAAAGCAGACAGAGGAGGAGATGGGAAGATGTGGCGAGTGGTGGGATCCCGTTGGAGGTGGCGAAAATGTCGGTGGATTATCTGTTGTATGTGACGGCTGGTGGGGTGGAAGGTGGACTCTGCCCTTGTTACGAGTGGGGGATGGGGAGTGAGAGCGGAGCTACGGGGTATAGAGGAGCTCCCTTCCTTCACCACCTCCAGTTTAAATTCCATTTGGAATATTTTGGAGGACCAAGACACCAAGAACCAAGCACAGGTAACAGGTCCTTCGGCCCACAATGTCAGTGCCAGACAAGGCGCCAAGTTAAATTAGCCTCTCGATCGTGATCCATATCCCTCCATTCCCTGCATATCTATTTTAGGATTACAATGGTGTTTGGTCTGAAGACATTTAAGACAAACAAGTTGAAGGGAAATTGATCGCTTGAACCTAACCATACCACCAGGGAAACAGAATCCATCGAGCTAGCTGGAGCACAAGATGAAAAGCAACAAATCAATTCACTTGTTCTGCCCACGGACATTTTCTTTAAGTGGCGACAATGTTGAGAATTAGTTCCAAAGTGCGGCTCCATTATTCCTAGCCAAGGCTCGGGCTGGGTGGATGACGTACGTATACACAAGTTTGCTACTTGTTCCGCAGTCACTGGCTTCCCAACTTCACATCATCAAGTGAAACGTGCAGGGGGTGGACAAATAGATACAAACAATACAGCTGTGTTGTACTGCATGACAAGTAACTGAGTTAGCAACTGAATAGACAATAGACAATAGGTGCAGGAGTAGGCCATTCGTACCTTCGAGCCAGCACCGCCATTCAATGTGATCATGGCTGATCATTCACAATCAGTGCCCCGTTCCTGCCTTCTCCCTATATCCCCTGATATGCCTTCTCCCCATATCCCCTGACTCCGATATCTTCAATAGACAATAGACAATAGGTGCAGGAGTAGGCCATTCGGCCCTTCGAGCCAGCACCACCATTCAATGTGATCATGGCTGATCATCCCCAATCAGTACCCCGTTCCTGCCTTCTTCCCATATCCCCTGACTCCGCTATTTTTAAGAGCCCTATCTAATTCTCTCTTGGAAGCATCCAGAGAACCGGCCTCCACCGCCCTCTGAGGCAGAGAATTCCACAGACTCACCAATCTCTATGAGAAACAGTGTTTCCTCATCTCCGTTCTAAATGGCTTACCCCTTATTCTTAAACTGTGGCCCCTGGTTCTGGACTCCCCCAACATCGGGAACATGTTTCCTGCCTCTAGCGTGTCCAAACCCTTAATAATCTTATATGTTTCTATAAGATTCCCTCTCATCCTTCTAAACTCCAGAGTGTACAAGCCCAGCCGCTCCATTCTCTCAGCATATGACAGTCCCACCATCCCGGGAATTAATCTTTGATCCTATGCTGCACTCCCCCAATAGCAAGAATGTCCTTCCTCAAATTTGGAGATCAAAACTGCACACAATACTCCAGGTGTGGTCTCCCTAGGGCCTTATACAACTGCAGATGGACCTCTTTGCTCCTATACTCAACTCCTCTTGTTATGAAGGCCAACATGCCATTCGCTTTCTTCACTGCCTATTGTACCTGCATGCTTACTTTCATTGACAGGTGATCAAGGACCCCCAGATCCCGTTGCACTTCCCCTTTTCCCAACTTGACACCATTTAGATAATAATCTTCCTTCCTGTTTTTGCTACCAAATTGTGAATAATCTCGGAGCAGCCACATGGAATCAAGCTGGGATGTACGTTCTGAGCTGTGTATCCATTTATTATTGATGCTCATCAAAAATCAGTTCCCTGTTCCAGCTTTTTCCCTATATCCCTTGATTCCGTTAGCCCTAACAGCTCTATCTAACTCTCTTTTGAAAATATCCAGTGAATTGGCCTCCACTGCCTTTTGTGGCAGAGAATTCCACAGACTTGGTCGGCATGGGCAGGTTGGGCCGAAAGGCCTGTGTTTCACATTGTAGACTCTACCATTAATCCGATGAAAGTTTTAATCTTACGTTAGTAATGTAAGATTATTAAGGGTTTGGATACGCTAGAGGCAGGAAACATGTTCCCGAAGTTGGGGAAGTCCAGGACCAGGGGCCACACAGTTTAAGAATAAGGGGTAAGCCATTTAAAATAGAGATGAACAGACTTGGTATAAATTCTCTCTCAAGCCCGGCCAATGCTTCCTTGGCCCGTGACTTGTGACGGTGCCAATGGACATGAGTGATGGCATTGATCACGCTGCCTCGTGGCATCATTGGGAGATGGGAAGACGAAGGTCGCCGTGTCCATGGATGAAGTGGCCGCAGCTGGTAGTTTGGTACATAATCAGTCGTGCCCTGGGGTATGTAGGAAGGTCAGCTGTGCCAACCTACTGCATCCAGCTTGGCAAAGATGTTGCAATTGACAAAATGACAACAGACAATAGACAATAGGTGCAGGAGTAGGCCATTCGGCCCTTCGAGCCAGCACCACCATTCAATGTGATCATGGCTGATCATCCCCAATCAGTACCTCGTTCCTGCCCTCTCCCCATATCCCCTGACTCCACTATTTTTAAGAGCCATATCTAGCTCTCTCTTGAAAGCATCCAGAGAACCCGCCTCCACTGCCCTCTGAGGCAGAGAATTCCACAGATGCAAACTAATTATCTTGTAGTTTAGTTTAGTTTAGAGATGACAGCGCAGAAACAGGCCACCGAGTCGGTGCCGACCAGCGATCCCCGCACACTAACACTATCCTACACACACTTGGAACAATTTACATTTATACCAAGCCAATTTACCTACAAACCTGTACGTCTTTGGAGTGTGGGAGGAAACCGCACATCATGGAGAAAACCCCACGCAGGTCACGGGGAGAACGTACAAACTCCGTACAGACGGCACCCGTAGTCAGGATCGAACCCGGGTCTCTGGCGCTGTGAGGCAGCAACTCTACCGCTGCGCCACCGTGCCGCTAATGATATACTGCATACTGCCTTGGTGCACACACATTGTACACATGCATCAGTTGTGGTTAGTCAATTTACTCAGACTAATTTCAACATTTCCTTCCAATATCACTTGGGACATTGGCCTCTATCCTTCTAAATGTACAAACAAGGACCTACAGAGTGCTGGAGTAACTCAGTGGGTCAGGCAGCATCAGTGGAGAACATGGATAGGTGACGTTTCATAGAGTGTTGGAGCAACTCAGCGGGTCAGGCAGCATTTCTGCACGTGACGTTTCAGGTCAGGACATTCTAAACCTTTCCCATCCAGGTACTTGTTCAAGTGTCTTTTAGATGTGGTTATAGTCCCCACCTCAGCTGCCTCCTCAGGCAGCTCGTTCCATACACCCAGAAACCTGAATGAAACTGTGCTGCCTCAGGTTCCAATTAAATCGTTCCCCTCTAATCTTTGCCCTCCATCCCAAATGTGGGCCATGGGAGTAGTGTAGTTGGAGCATTTTGGTTGCCGTGGGCAAGTCGGTCCAAAGGGGCTGTTTTCGAGCATCATGACTCTAAGACTCTAACCATCTTCACTGACAATGACATCAACAGTTTTATTGTCATCAGCAAACTTACTCATCATAGACACAAAAATGCTGGAGTAACTCAGCGGGGCAGGCAGCATGTCTGGAGAGAAGGAATGGGTGTTGTTTTGGGTCTAGACCCTTCTTCGCGCCCTTCTCTCCAGAGATGCGGCCCGTCCCGCTGAGTTACCGCAGCATTTTGTGTCCATCTTCGGTGTAAACCGGTATCTGCAGTTCCTTTCGTCGCGACTTACTAATCATGCCTTGTACTACACGCGTGGGATTTGTCACTTACTGCTTGGGACCGGATTTCTTTGGCATACAAAGGCTGCAAAAATTCGGATGCTCCTTCCAGCCGCAGTCCCTTGTCGGTGATTCTTAGTTGCCCCATGCCGTCCTGCAATGGAGAAAGAAGATGAGCATCAAACACAGGTCAGCAAGGGAGAAGTGTGTCACATCTACATTCACGTACAGTTTAGTTCCGAGATGCAGCGCGGAAACAGGCCCTTCGGCTCACCGAGTCCGCACCGTACCAAGCCAATTAACCTACAAACCTGTACGTCTTTGGAGTGTGGGAGGAAACCGGAGCACCCGGAGAAAACCCACGCAGGTCACGGGGAGAACGTACAAACTCTGTACAGACGGCACCCGTAGTCTGGATCGAACCAGGGCCCGCGGCGCTGTAAAGGGCCTGTCCCACTGTACGAGGTAATTTAGGAGTTCTCCCGAGTTTTCCCCTGATTCGAACTCGGAGAATGTCCGTAGAGGGTTCGTAGGAGTTTGTGGATGTCACGTAGCGGCTCGTACGTGTAACAGTAGGTACTTGGGAAATCCGGTAAAATCGGGACTTTTTTTCCAACACTGTGGAAAAATGTCCACGAGTAAAAAAATACCCGTGATGAAAAAAATGGTTACTTTTTACTCGTACGGGCCGCTACGAGACATCCACGAACTCCTACGGACCCGCTACGGACATTCTCCGATTTCGAATCGGGGGAAAACTTGGGTGAACTTGAATTACGTCGTACAGTGGGAGAATACAAGTCAAATGTATTCGTCACATGCACCAACGAAGGTGCAGTGAAATGAATTTGCCAGCAGCGATACACTTAAAAAAAGAACACACAATACACAATAGAATTGAACACAAACATCCACCACAGTATTCTTCACTGTGGTGGAAGGCAACAAAGTTCAGCCAGTCCTCCTCCTTTGTTTACCTGTGGTCAGGGCCATGAACCCACTGCAGTCACCATGACGTAAGCATCATATGCCCCTGTCCCACTTAGGAAACCTGAACGGAAACCTCTGGAGACTTTGCGCCCCACCCAAGGTTCCCGGAGGTTTTTGTCAGTCTTCCTAATGATCAAAAGTAGTTTCCGCTTCTTCTATGTTCCGGCGATTATTTCAAAATATTCGAAACCGGCCGTGACTAAAAAGAGGTTGCCGGTCTTACCTTCCACTACCTGCAACCTCCGGCAACCACCTGCAACCTCCGGCAACCACCTACAACCTCCGGCAACCACCTGCAACCTCCGGCAACCACCTGCAACCTCCGGCAACCACCTGTAACCTCCGGCAACCACCTGCAACCTCTGGCAACCACCTGCAACCTCCGGCAACCACCTTCAACTAGCATCGCAACCTGCTTCGACTAAAAAATTACCGATTTTTAAAACGGCAACCTATTTTTAGTCACAGGCGGTTTTGAATTTTTTGAAATAATCGTCAGAAAATAGAAGAAGCGGAAACTACGTTTGACCATTAGGGAGACTGACAAAAACCTCCGGGAACCTCACGAAAACCTTGGATGGGGCGCAAAGTCTTCAGAGAACCATAGAAAATAGGTGCAGGAGTAGGCCATTCGGCCCTTCGAGCCTGCACCGCCATTCGATATGATCATGGCTGATCATCCAACTCAGTATACCATCCCTGCCTTCTCTCCATACCCCCTGATCCCTTTAGCCACAAGGGCCACATCTAACTCCCTCTTAAATATAGCCAATGAACTGTGGCCTCAACTACCTTCTGTGGCAGAGAATTCCACAGATTCACCACTCTCTGTGTAAAAAATGATTTTCTCATCTCGGTCCTAAAAGACTTCCCCCTTATCCTTAAACTGTGTGACCCCTTGTTCTGGACTTCCCCAACATCGGGAACAATCTTCCTGCATCTAGCCTGCCCAACCCCTTAAGAATTTTGTAAGTTTCTATAAGATCCCCCCTCAATCTTCTGAATTCTAGCGAGTACACGCCGAGTCTATCCAGTCTTTCTTCATATGAAAGTCCAGCCATCCCAGGTTCAGGTTTCCTAAGTGGGACAGGGGCATAAGGCAGCAACTCTACCGTGGCGCCACCGTGCCGTGTAGAACTGGGTATGTTATCTACATCCATTCCGCTTCCATTTTATGGAGCAGAGAGAATTTTGTTCCCTACTTACTTCTCTAGAAGCCCATAAGATGAACTGTCTCATAATGTTGGGCAAACATTGAGATATTCATGAACAAATACAGTATTTTATACTAACAGAAATAAAAATCACCTAAATGGCATAACACTGTGAGCTAAATCAGAACCAATTGCATAGTGAGACATTTTAATTATCCAATCTGTGAAGTGGAGAGGTCCATAAAACCAAGCACAGCCACTTTCTTCAAGAATTCTGTGAAATCTATTACACTCTAAGCATTAGTCGTTTCATTCACACATTCCCCCAGGGCACGTTCGTAGTTACAGAAATCCTACTGAGGTGAACGGGAGGGTCACTGTATGCAAAACAGGTGCTCTTTACTGGAAGTAAGATGCAGAATCGAAGAACTCCAGATGTTGCTCTGAAGAAGGGTCCCGACCCGAACTGGCACCGATCCACGTTCTCCAGAGATGCTGCCTGACCCGCTGAGTTACTCCAGCACTCTGTGAAACGTCACCTATCCATGTTCTCCACAGATGCTGCCTGACCCGCTGAGTTACTCCAGCACTCTGTGAAACGTCACCTATCCATGTTCTCCACAGATGCTGCCTGACCCGCTGAGTCAACGCAGCACTGTGTGAAATGTCACCGATCCATATATAACCATATAATAACCATATAACAATTACAGCACGGAAACAGGCCATCTCGGCCCTACAAGTCCGTTGTCGAACAACTTTTTTTCCCCTTAGTCCCACCTGCCTGCACTCATACCATAACCCTCCATTCCCTCTCATCCATATGTCTATCCAATTTATTTTTAAATGATACCAATGAACCTGCCTCCACCACTTCCACTGGAAGCTCATTCCACACCGCTACCACTCTCTGAGTAAAGAAGTTCCCCCTCATATTACCCCTAAATCCATGTTCTCTACAGATGCTGCCTGACCCGCTGAGTTACTCCAGCACTTTGTGTCCTTTTTGTGCATCTGCAGTTCCATGTTTGTACATCTGGAGTCAGAGAAGCCGTTCCTATTAACCTACAGGGGAACGATTTAATTGGAACCTGAGGCAGAACAGTTTCACAGGTTTCTGGGTGTATGGAACGAGCTGCCAGTGGAGGCGGTTTAGGTGGGGACTTTAACCACATCTAAAAGATACTTGAACAAGTACATGGATGGGAAAGGTTTAGAAGGTCCTGACCTGAAAATTCACCTCCAGAGAAGCTGCCTGACCCGCTGAGTTACTCCAGCACTCTGTGAAACGTCACCTATCCATGTTCTCCACAGATGCTGCCTGACCCACTGAGTTACTCCAGCACTCTGTGTCCGTCACAGTTCATGAACACAACATCTTACCGTCTGTTCACAGGGACACATTCGGAGACGGACATCAAGTGCTGAAGGAATGTTTAAGGAAGAACTGCAGATGCTGGAAAAATCGAAGGTAGACAAAAATGCTGGAGGAACTCAGCGGGTGAGGCAGCATCTATGGAGAGAAGAAATAGGCGACGTTTCAGTTCGAGACCCTTCTTCAGACTGATGTCGGGGGGGGGGCGGAGAAAAAGAAAGGAAGAGGCGGAGACAGTGGGCTTTGTGTGAAGGAAGATCATGAACTCGGTGAAAGACGCTCTTTGGTCTGCCCATTCCACACATTCACCAGCCTCTGACTGAAGAAATTCCTCCTCGTCTCCTTCCTAAATGAACGTGCTTTTATTCTGAGGCTGGGACCTCTGGTCATGCATGGCCGCTGATTACGCCGCCCCAGCATGGTGCCGTTGCGCTCGTTCTAGCGAGCTAGACGCCATCGTCAACTACGCCATGCGGATCACCACCGGCTGCCAACACGCTACTCCCACGGATCTTCCGCCGGTGTTCACGGGTATTGCACCCGCCAAGCTTGGCAGAGAGTACTTCACTCGCAGGCTGGTGTGCAAGGCCCCCATCGGACGGCAAACATCCTCTGCACCACCTCGCCCAGCAACTGGGACCTCAACCCCTGTCATCTCGTCGCCCCTTCTCCCTTCACGCAGACACCCTCTGCGTCTCCGGTTTCAACACACTAGGAGCACGGAGAACCAGCTGGGAACTGACTTCACCACCTCCGCAATTCACTGCTGCACAGAACACCACAGCCCCACCCGGCTCGGACCTGTCCCCCGCAAGGAGTGGGTCGCCCTGAACCGGCTCCGTACAGGGGTCGGCCGGTTCAAAACCAACATGCATCGCTGGGGGGCTGCGTCCATCAACAGCCTGCGTGTGTGGAGCAGACCAGCAAACAGAGCAGCAGCACGGCATTTTCGACTGCGCTATCCTCGGCCCCCCTGGTGGAGAGGTAGACCTGACGGCCCTCGACAACAGCGTGTTGAACTGGCTACAACGCCTGGAGGCCTTTACATAACCTCTGCTGCCTCAAACGCATGAAGAAGAAGACCTCTGCTCCTAGACTCTCCCACTAGTGGAAACATCCTCTCCACATCCACTCTATCCAGGCCTTTCACTATTCAAAAGGAAGGTTGATGAACAGAAAGAACAAGCGGTCCAAGTCCATTATTCCCTGAAAGTTGTATCACAGGAAGATAAGGTGTGGAAAGATTATGGACTGTTTGCCTTCATAGGTTGAGGCATTGAATATTAAAATTGGAACCTGTACGAAAGAACTGCAGATGCTGGTTTAAACCAAAGATAGACTTGTAGAGCTGCTGCCTCACTGTCCCAGAGAACTGGTTTGATTCTGACCACGGGCGCTGTCTGTGTGGAGTTTGCATGTGTTCCCTGTGACCACGTGGGTTTCCTCCGGGTGCTCCGGATTCCCCCCACATCCTGAAGACGTGCGGGGTTGCAGGTTGTGGCGGAAGGAACTGCAGATGCTGGTTTAAACCGAAGATAGACGCAAAGTGCTGGAGTAACTCAGCGGGACAGGCAGCATCTCTGGAGAGAAGGAATGGGCGACGTTTCGGGTCGGGACCCTTCTTCAGACTGGGGGAAGGCTCTTTCAGATTTCACCCCAAATTGGGAAATTATGCCTCTGTCCCACTTAGGAAACCTGAATGGAAACCTCTATCTAGACTGAGTTGAATGATCAGCCATGATCACATTGAATGGCGATGCAGGCTCGAAGGGCCAAATGGCCTACTCCTGCACCTATTTTCTATTTTCTATCTAGGCCTTTCACTATTCTGTAACAATGAGATATCCCCTCGTCCTTCTAAACTCCAGCGAGTACAGGCCCAGTGCCGTCAAACCGGAAAACCATGACTCCTGGTTCTGGAACCACTTCTTCCCAACAACCATCAGGCTCTGACCTCCCTTCCATCAACGGGATCTATCACAGTCGCTGCCTCCAAAAAGGCTGGCAGTATCATCAAGGACCCACACCACACACTCATCTCCCCGCTACCTTCAGGTAGAAGGTACAGGAGCTTGAAGACTGCAACGACCAAGTTCAGGAATAGCTACTTCCCCACAGCCATCAGGTTATTAAACCTGGCTCGGACAAAACTCTGAACATTAATAGCCAACAAACTGTTTATTTGCACTTTATCAGTCTATTTATTCATGTGTGTATATATTTATATAATGGTATATGGACACACTGATCTGTTCTGTAGTCAATGCCTACTATGTTCTGTGTGCTGAAGCAAAGCAAGAATTTAATTGTCCTAACAGGGACACATGACAATAAACTCTCTTGAATCATGAATCTTGAACATTACACACTAGGAAACACTACCTACACTGTAAACTGTGGACTATCTTGGTTGCACTCAGGAAATAGGGCTATTTTTCACTGGTATTGGGGATTTTTATTTAATGATTTATTTTTGTTTGTCATATTATCTTTACAGGCATTTGAGCTGCTGTATTTAAGAATGGAACTGTTCTGTTGTGAGTACATGACAATTATAGACCTTTGATTCCAGCATCTGCCGTACTTTACACTTTACAGATACAATGTGGAAACAAATTCTTCGGCCCACCGAGTCTGTTCTGACCAGCAATCACTCTGCACACTAGCACTATCCTACCCAATGGGGACATTAGACCATAGACAATAGTAAGTAAGTAAGTAAGTAAGTAAGTTTGATTTACATAGCACGTTTTAAGTCAACTCGCATTGACACCAAAGTGCTTTACATAAATTAAATAAATTAAATAAATTAAATCACCCGAAAACGTACAAACTGCGTACAGACAGCACCCAAAGTCAGGATCGAACCTGGGTCTCTGGCGCTGTAAGCGCTGTAAAGTGGCAACTCTACCGCTGCGCCATTGTGCCGCCCACACGATACCTTCTGTCTCCAATGGATACATGTTCCAGATGTGGACCCATCATTGAATGAATAAAAAAGTACTGTGTGTGTGTGTGTGTGTGTGTGTGTGTGTGTGTGTGTGTGTGTGTGTGTGTGTGTGTGTGTGTGTGTGTGTGTGTGTGTGTGTGTGTGAGTGTGTGTGTGTGTGTGTGTGTGTGTGTGTGTGTGTGTGTGTGTGTGTGTGTGTGTGTCATGTGTGTGTGTATGTGTGTTGTGTGTGTGTGTGTGTGTGTGTGTGTGTGTGTGTGTGTGTGTGTGTGTGTGTGTGTGTGTGTGTGTGTGTGTGTGTTTGTGTGTGTGTGTGTGTGTGTGTGTGTGCGTGCGTGCGTGTGTGTGTGTGTGTGTGTGTGTGTGAGTGTGTGAGTGTGTGTGTGTGTGTGTGTGTGTGTGTGTGTGTGTGTGTGTTATACATTCAACACGCCTGGTTTACCACCTGGATTCATTATAATTTGTGTGTGACCCTGTGTTTTTTAGACTCTGGTGTCTCTTTCCCATTAGTATGTCTGAGTGCCTCCAATTTGAATGTATCAATTCTGCTGCAAAACGGCTAATATAAAAGTCACGAAGATTTTAAGTTCACACAACTCATTCCACCTCCGCTTTTTGCATTCAGCATGAGCACTGAATGTGCAGCTGACATATAACTCCAGTTATATGGCCCTGCTGAGCTGTTTATAGTAAGCTGTGGCCACAAACAGACACGCTCACTAGTTCTGGCACAGGTTCATCTATCATACAGGCCTGGTATTATTTACCCTCTCAGCGTAACTGACAAGTTGCCGTGCTGAACACCAGATGTAAACGACGTTACAATATGGCTGCTTTGTTGATAGCTTCAACAGAGCACATTATCCTGCACTAAACGTAATTCCCTACATCTTGTACATCTGCACCCTGAGGATGGCATGATTATCATCATGTGTAGTCATGACGTCACGGTGGCGCAGCGGTAGAGTTGCTGCCTCACAGCGAATGCAGCGCCGGAGACCCGGGTTCGATCCCGACTACGGGCGCTTGTCTGTACGGAGTTTCTCCCCGTGCCCTGCGTGGGTTTTCTCCGAGATCTTCGGTTTCCTCCCACACTCCAAAGACGTGCAGGTCTGGAGGTCAAATGGCTTGGTATAAGTGTAAGTTGCCCCCAGTGGGTGTAGGATAGTGTTAATGTGCGGGGATCGCTGGCCGGCGCGGACACGGTGGGCCGAAGGGCCTGTTTCCGTGCTGTATCTCTAAACTAAACTGAACTTATCAGTACAAACTCAAGTACAATAGGTAGAGCACGACAACAGACAATAGGTGCAGGAGTAGGCCATTCGGCCCTTCGAGCCAGCACCGCCATTCAATGTGATCATGGCTGATCATCCCCAATCAGTAGCCCGTTCCTGCCTTCTCCCCATATCCCCTGACTCTGCAATCTTTAAGAGCCCTATCTAGCTCTCTCTTGAAATCATCCAGAGAACCTGCTTCCACCGCCCTCTGAGGCAGAGAATTCCACAGACTCACAACTCTCTGTGAGAAAAAGTGTTTCCTCGTCTCCGTTCTAAATGGCTTACCCCTTATTCTTAAACTGTGTGGCCCCTGGTTCTGGATTCCCCCAACATCGGGAACATGTTTCCTGCCTCTAGCGTGTCCAAACCCTTAATAATCTTATATGTTTCAATGAGATGCCCTCTCATCCTTCTAAACTCCAGAGTTTACAAGCCCAGCCGCCCCATTCTCTCAGCATATGACGGTCCTGGTCTGAAACCTTTTTCTCCAGAGCTGCTGCCTGGGCCATTGAGTTACTCCAGCATTTGTGTCTATCTTTGAACAGAATGATATGTTCCCCTGAAGTTCGGAGCAATATAATCCGCTCACTAACGGATGCAAAGGACAGCTGGGCATTCCACTGCCGCCCACGGCAGCAGTTATTTTTACGCTGCTGGGATTCTGTGCTGTGAGCTCACAGCCTATAGTAGGGTGCAGGGA